>NW_020629139.1:0-605 GCF_003573695.1 Papaver somniferum
GCATTTATCAAGGAGTTTAAAGATACAAGATAACCCCTCTAAAATTCCACAGCCGCACACCCCTCAAGATATGACCATTAAGCACAAGTTCAAAAGAACTCTCCCCCATTTGATGTCATTCCCGAAAGAACAACAAGAGCGACCTTAATTTCGAAAGAAAATAAGGATTTTATTGGACACTAAAAACCATAGGAATGATTTTCTATATCCAAAAACTCAATCAAATTAATCACAAGTAAACCCATGATTAATTTAATCTGAATACGCAACCAAATTAATACACAAAAAGTGATCAATTTAATTGACTATGCTCAACATAAGTGAACTTATGGAGCATACGACTAATTTAACCATTAGAAAATGATTAGCATAGTCGTTCATATACTCAACATGAAAATTATGGAGTATTGCAGTATACACATAAAATATGGATCAGGGATGATCAATGATCGAATTTTATATAATGGTAAGAAGGTTGTCGTTCACTCGGACTTGATGAGATTGATATTTAGATTTAAATTATAAAACTAGCAAATATATACAAAATAATAACAATGTTTCGAGAGGTACTAGGACTAGGATTCCACCAAATATTCAAATTCATG
>NW_020629140.1:0-2028 GCF_003573695.1 Papaver somniferum
TCAACAAGTTTCCACTGTCTTCAAAAACATCTCTGGACAACCATAAACATAAGAAAGCAGCAATGGGTAACATACCGTCGATGGGTTTATCAGAAACCTCGTCTTTGGGCCACCAGTGTGTCAACCAGGAAGCATAACATCCTTTACTACCAACATTATTCGCTTTCTCCATTGCATCTGTCAAGACATGAGAAACGGCGGTCTCCTCATCTGAAAGATCCCCAGGAAGATTGCCCGTGATTGGGAGATGCATCGGAGCCGCCACGTCTTCCAAGGTAATAGTAAACTCTCCCCATCTACATATGAAAGTGTGAGTGGGAATGCACCAGCGAGCAAACAGATCAACAATACCACTTGCGTCATGATAAATGAACAACTCTCCAGAAGCTTGAATAACTCTCGTCACCTGCGCCTGGTCGAGCATAGTCCTCACATGAGGAAACCCAACATATGCCTCGCCCAGCCAGCAAATTTCTCCAAACTACCAAAGTAGCAGAGTTTAGATTTTGCAATCAAATATAAGATCTACCAAGATACTATATAATGATTCCGATCTACGCAACTAATCAATCAAATCTATTAAAGATAAACCGATTATAGTTGGATCCCAGCCGATCAAGTTTTATGCACACCAAAGATTATGAACCCAAATAAGAAATCTTATTCGTCTTCAAATCTTCTTAAATCTTCAATAAACACCTGCACACCACAGAATGGAGTCTGTTAACAATGGATTATAACAAGACGTCTTTAGATCTACAAACAGTTCTAAAGATCTCGTCGACACTTCGATCTAGTTTGAGTGAATCTTATATCAGAAGAGAAGATTCTCAAGAATAAACAAACTAGATGAAATCAAAGTTCAACAACCGTTAGTCAATCAAATCAAATCAAAAACTAATAGTACTGCAATTATCTAGTTTCCCACCAACGGTACTCGTAGAGCTTCTTGATCCCACATAAGTCTTTAAACGAGCGATCATAAGAGATTTCGCCTAATTAGGGTACTTTCCTCTCCGAATAGATGGCTCCACCATTAACAATACAACAAGGTACTTTTGCTGGCTCTTAGGATAGTTTGCTCGAAATGCAAACTTGGGTATTTATAAACCAAGGAAGTTTGGACACCAAGGAATTTCCAAAACCGAAATATTCTTAAGATATGCAATATATTTCCGAATTCGGTTTTCATAATTCCTAGAAATGCTCTGACTAAAATTAACCGAAATCCTACTAGAAAAACTCCAATTAGTAAGTGCACATTACCAATTTTTATTTTCCAGAGATATGCATTTTAATTGCTGGTAATTAAAAGTATATAAAATTAACAACCTTAATTAAAAGATTCTCAACTTATTTAGGTCCGGGTCTCCTTGAGTTATTAAGGAATATCTTTGAACAATAAAAGATAAGAGTTACTGAATATGTTCAAAGTATGTCGACATCTTATTTCTTTGTAAATCCGTTTTCATATTTACAATCTTGGAACCGATTATACCACACTTCCAAACAAGTTAGAACTGGTTCATCTGATTTCCAAGAACTATGTGATTGATCAAATATCACTACATTAATCACGGGTTTACGGTTCTACCAAACACAAGCATCGATTCTACCTTAATATGGTTACTGGGACCGGTTACATCAGTTACCAAATCGGTTACGTCAATTACCAGGACCGGTTACCATATTCTCATGGTATTACTTGTGATCGGGCACACCAGTTACCAGGATCGGTCAATTACCAGGACCGGTTACACCAATTACAAGGATCGATTACACACTCTTTTGTGATCAGTCACAACAATTACTAGGATCGGTTACACCAATTACGAGGATCGGTCACACTAATTACAAATATCGATCATACCATCTTAGGTGATTACTTAGGATTGGTTACGCTAATAAAAGTCATACCAATACATAAGTCATGCATTGTGACTAGTTTTACCAAGATACATAACAAGTTATGATCGGTTCTACTAACTCACACATATTGGTAATCCAAAGATATGCAATGAATAACAA
>NW_020629141.1:0-668 GCF_003573695.1 Papaver somniferum
AACATAACGTAACAACTAATAATCCGACACAAACTTTGAAAACGACGTAATCCGACATAAATCCATAAAGTTAACGAAAACATTGAGAGTTTACAACATCGAAAGTTTACTTGTTCCTTTTTGCTTGGATTTTGCAACCTTTACCACCTCTACGACGTGGACCAACATCGTCATTGGTTTCATCGACTCGAGTTCTCGATGATGCCCAAGGTCTTTTTTTCACAATCTTATTAGGTTGTTTTCCATTTCACCCAAACTGAGATGCATAATCTTCATTTCCAATGTTATCAATCAACTATTGGTGCTTTTTTATCTTCTCAAGTGGCACATGCTCTCCGAATTTATGCAATTAGTGCACCATTTGGACAAACTCTTGAACCTGCTCATCTATTTTAAAACATAGCATACCATCAAACGTTTATTACTCTATTTTGACACATAATATTAAACTAAACTAAGAAAACAATACGTACCAATCTTTCATAACCCCCAGGTTTCTATTTGAGGATACCCTTGTACGAAGCTGGCTTTGGTTTAAGATCACGGATTACACGAATGTGAGAAACATCCCGGTACCATTCCATATAGTTGGGAGCATTTTCAAAACCTCGGTTGGCTGGCTTCCTTGGTTGACCAAGTAATGCGCCCTTCTATCCCAATGGAATTTA
>NW_020629143.1:0-264 GCF_003573695.1 Papaver somniferum
TTCCGTAGGGTTTTTAAAAAAAATAATAAAGTCCAAAAGTTCAATTTAAAATTCAAATAGAAAAAAAAAACAAATTACAATTTTTCCTCACACAATTCTAAAAAAAAATTAAAAATTAAAAATTAAAAATTAAATCTTAAAAATTTATTTGTCTTCTTTTATTCTCTTTTCGCTTTTCGCTTTAAGCTTTTTCCTCTCCAAGTCCTTAGTGTTCCACTTCGAACCTGCAAAATAAAGACAAAAAGAGACGTAAAAAGGAACAAA
>NW_020629144.1:0-566 GCF_003573695.1 Papaver somniferum
GTGTTGAGGAATCTGCACGTCTCAACACCAAGAGGAAGAATGTGTCGAGGAAGCATTCCTAGCAACGCAGTAATGGTGTTGAGTAATTGGCAAGTCTCAACACCAAGAGGAAAATGTGTTGAGGAAGCATTCCTAGCAACACAGTGGTGGTGTTGAAAAATTTGCACGTCTCAACACCAAGAGGAAGAATGTGTTGAGGAAGCATGCCTAGCAACACAGTAGTGGTGTTGAGGAATTTGCACGTCTCAATACCAAGTGGAAGAATGTGTTGAGGAAGCACGCCTAGAAACACAGTAGTGGCGTTGAGGAATTTGCACGTTTCAACACCAAGAGGAAAATGTGTTGAGGAAGTATGCCTAGCAACACAGTAGTGGTGTTGAGAAATTTGCACGTCTCAACACCAAGAGGAAGAATGTGTTGAGGAAGCATGCCTGGAGACACAGTAGTGGTGTTCAAGAATTTGCACATCTCAACACCAAGAGGAAGAATGTGTTGAGGAAGCATGCCTAGCAACATAGTAGTGGTGTTGATAAATTTGCACGTCTCAACACCAAGAGGAAGAATGT
>NW_020629145.1:0-437 GCF_003573695.1 Papaver somniferum
GAATCCATTCATTTACAGGTATGATTCCTTCGGAATATTCTACTAAACCTTAAACAAACCCTATTTTTGCATATCTTATGCAAACCAGGCTCCAAGATAGAAACATGGCCACAAGTTGACCACTCTATATCAGAAACTTGGTAAGAACGAAGAATCCATCCATTTACAGGTAAGATTCCTTCGGAATATTCTACGAAACCTTAAACAAATCCTGTTTTTGCATATTGTATGTATACCAGGCTCCGAGATCGAAACCTGGCCGGGAGTGGACTAATCTAAGTCAAAAACTTGGTAAGAACGACGAATCCATCCATTTACAGTTAAGATTCCTTCGAAATATTCTAAGAAACCTTAAACAAACCCTATTTCTGTATATTGTATGCAAACCAGGCTCCGATATCGAAAACTGGCCGCGAGTTGACTACTCTAAGTCAGAA
>NW_020629146.1:0-1202 GCF_003573695.1 Papaver somniferum
TTCCTTGAAATCTTCGTCCTTCCAAGTACTCCAATGATCCCAAAGGTTGTAAGTTTAGCACCATCGTTGTTGAAGATCCGTAGATATAACAATGAGAGAAATCGAGATTCTCGATCATTATTATACAATATCATAGTATTATTATATAACATCAAAGTCCAATTGTATCACGACTTTAACAATAATACTATGGTGATATGTATCACTCCCCCTTGGTCAATACTCCACCTCGATCATGGAAACCACTCCCCCTTACACAATGATCCTAAAACCATATGTATTTGTACTGTGAACTACAATATTTCTCCCCCTTTTTGTCAATAAAATCGGCAAAGGTACAAGAATGGGATCATAATGAAAATTTCCACAAGAGACATTTCATGATCAAAAGAAAAATACATACCAACTTAATTTAGATCCAATCTAATAGCCGAAGCTAACAACATTCATAAAGGAGTTTTAAGATACAAGATAACCCCTATAAAATTCCACATCCGCACTCCCCGCAAAATATTACCATTAAGCACAAGTTCAAAAGAACTCTCCCCCATTTGATGTCATTCCCGAGAGAACAACAAGAGCGACCTTAATTTCGAAAGAAATGAAGGATTTTTTATTAGACACTAAAAACCATGAGAACGATTTTCTATATCCAAAACTCAACCAAATTAACCACAAGTAAATCCATGATTAATTCAATTGGAATACGCAACTAAATCAAACCACAAAAGTGATCAATTTAATTGAAGGTGCTCAACATAAGTAAACTCACGGAGCTACGACTAAGTCAATCACACGGAGATGACTAACTTGACTGTTCGAATACTCAACATAAGGATAACCTTACGGAATATATGACTACATCAACCAAAGAACATGATTGTGTAGCCTTTCATATACTCAACACAAGAACTTGTGGAATATATGAAAACTCAACTAGATTAATTAAAAGAGAACCTATAATTAATCTAATTGGAATACAAATAACTAAACTAATCACCGAAGTAATCAATTTAATTATTTAAGCTCAACATAAAAGAACTTATGGAACCCCGACTAAGTTCATCATACAACATGAAAACCTTAACCGTACATGTACACAACATAAAAAAGAAAACTTATGGAGTACTAACTAAATAACCAAACTAGTTGATTAATTTAGTTCCTAATGCTCGACATATAGCATCTCATGGAACAACCAA
>NW_020629147.1:0-469 GCF_003573695.1 Papaver somniferum
AACAACTTGTTAGATATTCTTTCTTTCTTCCTTGCCTTCACCACTCAATCAACATGGCAAGGTTCCCAGCTTCTATTATTTATGGTTTAACCTTATTTGTTCTGATCAGCGTTGCGCAAGCTGAATACGAGCCTTACACGCCCAACTATGCTTCCCCCCCACCACCCGCTTACGTAGCTCCTAAATACGTTTACCCATCACCACCACCACCGGTTTATGTTTCCCCCAAATACCCAATACCAACATACAAGCCAGTTTACGTCGTCCCCAAGTATCCGACCCCAACATACACCCCCAAGCCAGTTTACGTCGCCCCCAAGTACCCGACCCCAACATACACCCCCAAGCCAGTCTACGTCGCCCCGAAGTACCCAACCCCAATATACACCCCAAAGCTAGTTTACGCTAAGTATCCAACCCCAACGTACACTCCCAAGCCAGTCTACGTCGCCCCCAAATACCCAACCCC
>NW_020629148.1:0-414 GCF_003573695.1 Papaver somniferum
TTCCTTGGACGACCTCTTTTCTTTTTAGCGGGCTTCTCCTTGTATTGCGCCTCGGTATAAACATGTCCGGATGGATCGCACTTTGTACTCAAATGTTCTTTAATATTTTCCCTTTCGGATTGATCTTGATCGCTATTTCTACTTAAAAACTCTTTGATTTGTTCTCTTTCGGATTGATCTTGATTGCAATTTGTACTCAAGAACTCTTTGATGTGTTCTCTTTCTTCCTCCCTCGTCTTTTTGGTAGTTGGTCTACCATTAGGATCTTGTTCCTCCGGTTCTTCAAGTTCTTCCATAAAAGGGTAAACAATCGGCATCAACTTGTGCCTCATAGTTTGTTTGTCCAACCTATTCAACTTGGGGTACTTTTCAATGATTATTCTTCCAAGTTCCATGTCACCAAACTCTTCACCG
>NW_020629149.1:0-427 GCF_003573695.1 Papaver somniferum
TTCGAAAAATACACACTCGAAAAGACTCGAACGCTATAATTTAGCTCAAGAGGTGTCTATTTTGATTGAAAACATGCTATTGATCAGTACATGTTGGTCTATAGACCCACATGATCTTGATATGTTAGCCAAGTTTTGAAGGCTAGGACTCATAAACACGAATTTTCTACTTAGAGCATTTTCGAGTGTACATTCATGTAATACACACTCGAAAAGACTCGAACGCTATAATTTATCTCAACCGATGTCTATTTTTATTGGAAACATGCTAATGATCAAGACATGTTGGTCTATAGACCCAGATGATCTTGATATTTTAGCTAAATTTCGAAGTCTAGGCCTCATAAACAAGATTTGTCTACTTAGAGAAGTTTCGAGTGTACATTCGAAAAATACACACTCGAAAAGACTCGAACGTTATAATGTA
>NW_020629150.1:0-655 GCF_003573695.1 Papaver somniferum
TGAGCTAAATTATAGCGTTCGAGTCTTTTCGAGTGTGTACTTTTCGAATGTACACTCGAAACTGCTCTAAGTAGACAAATCTTGTTTATGAGGCCTAGATTTCAAAATTTTTCTAAAATATCAAGATCATCTGGGTCTATAGACCAACATGTCCTGATCATTAGCATGTTTCCAATAAAAATAGAAACTTGTTGATCTAAATTATAGCGTTCGAGTCTTTTCGAGTGTGTAATATTCGAATGTACACTCGAAACTGCTCTAAGTAGAAAATTCGTGTTTATGAGGGCTAGGCTTCAAAACTTGGATAAAATATCAAGATCATGTGGGTCTATAGACCAACATGTCCTTATAATTAGCATTTTTTTCAATCAAAATAGACACCTCTTGAGCTAAATTATAGACTTCGAGTCTTTTCGAGTGTGTATAATTCGAATGTACACTCGAAACTGCTCTAAGTAGAAAATTCGTGTTTATGAGGCCTAGGCTTAAAAACTCGGCTATAATATCAAGATCATGTGGGTCTATAGACCAACATGTCCTGATCATTAGCATGTTTTCAATCAAAATAGACACCTCTTGAGATAAATTATAGCGTTCGAGTCTTTTCGATTGTGTAATTTTCGAATGTACACTCGAAACTGCTCTAAGTAGAAAA
>NW_020629151.1:0-294 GCF_003573695.1 Papaver somniferum
TTCGAGTGTGTATTTTTCGAATGTACACTCGAAACTGCTCTAAGTAGACAAATCTTGTTTATGAGGCCTAGATTTCAAAAATTTTGCTAAAATATCAAGATCATGTGGGTCTATAGACCAACATGTCTTAATAATTAGCATGTTTTCAATCAAAATAGAAACCTGTTGAGCTAAATTATAGCCTTCGAGTCTTTTCGAGTGTGTATTATTCGAATGTACACTCGAAACTGCTCTAAGTAGAAAATTAGTGTTTATGAGGCCTAGGCTTCAAAACTTGGATAAAATATAAAAATC
>NW_020629153.1:0-1734 GCF_003573695.1 Papaver somniferum
TCTTGATAAACCAAGTCATATCGATTTCCTTCTTGTTGACTTCCTTACTAAAATCAGCTACAAGCTGCTTGCACAATGCGTTCTGGTCCCATCGTAGGAATCTCGGAGTTGCATTTTCAAAATTCTTCCTTTTGTCGATGTAGCTTTTGGTACGTTCACAGAACCAACACTGCATAATATAAACAACAATGTTAGTTTTTATCCAATAGTATGCATTTCACTCTCTACAACAATACACAAGTATGCATTTCACTCTCTACAACAATACACATTTTACTTTTAAAGAATTAACGTTTTTTCTTACCACTAGGAGAGTTGTCAAGCCACCGATAGCTAACTGTGTATCCTTCTTGTTTGCTAGGTTCGAAATCAAACATTCCACAACATGATCCGACCATGAAACTTTGCCCATCAGTAATATATGAGGCAACCATTTCTTTGGGAAGGCTGTCATACCAGTATTTGGGAAAAAGAAAACGTGCATAACCACATATCAAAAAGTCTTACAAAATGCACCGGATCAGACTCATCTTCTGCTGCATTTTTCAGTTTGCTTACAACCTCATTCTTCATTATTACGTCTGGACAATCTTTTGGTTTTTCTGGTCTGAACTTTGTATTTAAGAATTCGTTGTAGTCAATTCCTTTCTTCGGGTGCAGTTGCTGCTTCAATTCTTCACTCTCTATCAGTATTCTCATCTTGAATATCAAAGAGAAATCTCTTGCTTCCAGAGAGCATTCTTCGTTTTCTCCAAATTTGAATTTTTTGGTTATTGGATCAAATGCACTCATCAGCAGTTGCATTGCAAGATTAATCTTGTTCATCCATTTGCCAATCATTCTCTTGTCTATTACATAAAATGGGCTGATTAAGTCCCGATATGGAGATTCCTTCAGTGCTTTTGCAAGTATCAGTTTCTTTTTGTTATTTGCATCTTCTACTTCAAATTTTTTCATAGAAATTCCCCATATCATCCAATGGTTGGACACCTCCTTTGATTCTTTTTTCATTTGCTCTCGACTTGCCTGCATACATGAAACTCAAATCATTCTTCTCGTCCTCGAGTAAAACACAAAACCAAAAGAAAAGTCCTACCTACACCACTGTCGCTGATCAAAATAAACCACAAAGTTCTAGGATAAAATATAAGCTCAGATTCCATGAAAGTGATACCTGCATTCAGTTTTAGCTCACGGCAATTGGATATGTCAATCTAGCTTTCAAAGGAACAATCCTAGCACTGAAGCAACTAAGTACATGTGATAAGAGTGTAAAGTGTATCTGCCTTGGACGTGCATAGAGAATGATTTACTCTAGGAAGTTATGACTGCCAATTACTAAGAGATAGTTTTAGGCTAAGAAATGAATTCAAAGCCAAGCTAGTTGTCCGGCTTTATGAGAATTGTGAATGTTCACCTAAGAGTTGGTGATATTTCAGTTTACCCGCGTTGTACATCGATGGCTACACCCTCCTTGTATATTACAAGACTATACAACACATAACAACAAAGAACATTGACTGCAATATTTACATTAACTACTCTCATTTTGAGGCAAGAGAGACACTTTAACATTTTTACTGAAATAGAACATAATAACAGACAATGAGTACTTTTTCTTTTCTTTTCTTTTTTTTTTCTATTTTTTTTCTGATTTTCTTTCTCAACTGATTTTTCACCGATGAAAGATACATACACAAGACACAACAAACTTTACACAAAAACAGAAAAAAA
>NW_020629154.1:0-980 GCF_003573695.1 Papaver somniferum
TGAGTTTATCTAGTTTACAATTTAGTCTCAGGAATCAATTTCCGACTTATAACGAAATTTGTAGACTTTTTTGAGTTAACGTATATAAAATTCAACATTTTTTATGAACACTTTCTTTTTATGTTGGCTTTGTCTTTCTAGTTGATTCAACATAGATGAAATTTGTTAGGATTTGGATTAGTTCTGCATGATCTTTCATCCTTGTTCTATTGTGAAATTTTACTTCCAACATATTTTCTTGAATCAACGTACTTAGAAATGCAATTTTTACTAGACGTATTGCCTTAGAACATATTAATTGTAATTACAAAACATTTTTCAAACTTTTTCTGTTAAAGATGAATTTATCTAGTTTACAATTTAGTCTCAGAAATCAACTTCCGACTTATAACAAAGTGTGTAGACTTTTTCGAGTTAACGTATATAAAATTCAAAATTTTTATGAACTCTTTCTTTTTATGTTGGCTTTGTCTTTCTATTTGATTCAAGAAGATGAAATTTGTTAGGATTTGGATTAGTTCTGCAAGGCCTTTCAACTTTCTTCTATTGATAAATTTGACTTCCTTCATATTTTCTTGAATCAACTTACATAGAAATGCAATTTTAACTAGACGTGTTGTCTTAGAACATATTAATTGTAATTACAATACATTTTTTAAACTTTTTCTGTTAAAGATGAGTTTATCTAGTTTACAATTTAGTCTCAGAAATAAATTTCCGAATTATAATGAAATGTGAGCTCTTTCTTGAGTTAACGTATATAAAATTCAACATTTTTATGAACTCTTTCTTTTTGTGTTGGCTTTGTCTTTCTATTTGATTCAAGATAGATGAAATTTGTTAGGATTTGGATTAGTTCTGCATGGTCTTTCATCATTGTTCTATTGTGAAATTTGACTTCCTTCATATTTTCTTGAATCAACGTACATAGAAATGCAATTTTTACTAGACATATTGCCTTAGAACATATTAATTGTCAA
>NW_020629155.1:0-854 GCF_003573695.1 Papaver somniferum
CAATTGATTTCAGGGATTTAATCTCCCTCAAAACTGCCCAGAAATCCAACAGAGAATTATCAGACGTGAACTTAGTTTTCCCGCCAAATTCCATTATTTGAACTTTGAATGTGGTGTCCCCTTAACCAGACCTGGTGTCCCTTTAGCAGCTGCTTGGAAATGGGTCACCCCTTAGTAATTAGGTTACCCCTTATCCAAAATCAAGGGTCCATATAGCAAGTTTCCTCTGGGGCATTTTCCGCACTTTTTTCGGGGTTCCTCCGGGGTATTTCTGGGGTACTTCCGGTACACTTCTGGGGCGCTTCCGGCACTCTATCAATGGAGGTTCAAACGCCGCATTTTCAGCCAATTTCGCCGCAAATCCTTATTCTTCTGAAAACACCTACAAATATATAAAATAACCAAATAAGTACAAAAATGGGTGCTAACACTATATACAATTGAGATATATTAGACACATAAATGCGTCTATCACTAACTCTGGTAATCTTTGAACCTGTGATGTTCAATTCTGATATATTTCGTCTACAGTTCATCCGAACGAGAAACTCGGGTCTAACTCTAGTAATCTTTCACTACACCATATGCCCTGATTTGAGACATATTGATTTTTGGGTTCGAGACACATATATATGTCTTTAGTGCTTCCACTCATATAAGAGTCTCAAATAAAAAATACGAGTAGCTTTAATTCGGATTTTTCAACTACTCTTACAAGTGTCTTAAAATGTGTCTCTACAAAATTTAATAACTTTATTATATATCTAATTTATCATTTCTTTTTCATTATAATTCCATTTTATTTCCCTCCAAAACTCCAAACTTCCCCCAAAATTCCCTCCCTCTCCAATTTT
>NW_020629156.1:0-725 GCF_003573695.1 Papaver somniferum
TCACTTATATATGAATTTTAGTATGCTGAGTGCAAACTCGTGTACAACAATTGGAATTTCGCATCAGGGTACTTCCTCCTATAGTCAATGAGAGTATGCCAACCAAGGAGATTCTTTAGTGCCTACCAAGGTTCTCCATAGATAGCTAGGGTCTGGAGTAATGGTTTTATGGGTACACCTCTGGTAAACCCTCCGGAGACAACACTCCGCCACTAGGGCCACCTAGTGGTTTAACGGCTTGTTGCACGTGCTAAGTGTAGTCTTTTTTATTTTCTAGATTAGTTTTGCTCGAGGACTAGCAAATAATAAGTTTGGGGGTATTTGATAGACGCATTGTTAGTACTCATTTTCGTACTTATTATGGTGTTTTGTGTGTGTGTAGGTATTTTTTGGAAATAAATATTTTAGGAAAAATCAGCTCGAAAAGTTGTCTAAAGCACCCGGAGGACACGTGTTATTCGGACTCTCACTTTTGAATAAGGGGTACCTCAATTTATAAGGGGCATCTTAGTTGGGCTCCTGTTGTTTGCACACCCGTTTTGGTTAGGGGGACACCATCCTCATCATTCAAATTCTGGTTTTGGCGGGAAAATGAAGAACAGAACTGAGTGATTTTCGATCGAAGTTTGAAGGAGTTCTGGGTAGATTAAAGGGCTGAAATTTGTTGGGTAGTTGTGATATGTCCCAACAAAACTATCATGAGTGATTTGATCGATTAAAATTGG
>NW_020629157.1:0-261 GCF_003573695.1 Papaver somniferum
TTCGTTATAAGTCGGAAATTGATTTCTGAGACTAAATTGTAAACTAGATAAACTCATCTTTAACCGAAAAAGTTTGAAAAATGTATTGTAATTACAATCAATATGTTCTAAGCCAATACGTCTAGTAAAAATTGCAATTCTATTTACGTTGATTCAAGAAAATATGAAGGAAGTCAAATTTCACAATATAAGAAAGATGAAAGACCATGCAGAACTAATCCAAATCCTAACAAATTTCATCTATCTTGAATCAAATAGAAA
>NW_020629158.1:0-469 GCF_003573695.1 Papaver somniferum
ATTTCGTTATAAGTCGGAAATTGATTTCTGAGACTAAATTGTAATCTAGATAAACTCATCTTTAACAGAAAAAGTTTGAAAAATGTATTGTAATTACAATTAATATGGTCTAAGGCAATACGTCTAGTATAAATTGCATTTCTATGTACGTTGATTCAAGAAAATATGAGGAAGTCAAATTTCACAATAGAAGAAAGATGAAAGACCATGCAGAACTAATCAAAATCCTAACTAATTTAATCTAAATTGAATCAAATAGAAAGACAAAGAAAATATAAAAAGAAAGAGTTCATTAAAATGCTTAATTTTATATACGTTAACTCAAAAAAGTCTACATATTTCGTTATAAGTCGGAAATTGATTTCTAAGACTAAATTGTAAACTAGATAAACTCATCTTTAACAGAAAAAGTTTGAAAAATGTATTGTAATTACAATTAGTATGTTCTAAGGCAATACGTCTAGTAAAA
>NW_020629159.1:0-285 GCF_003573695.1 Papaver somniferum
AATTTCGATAGGTTCGTCTGGGTTAATTCTAACAAGTCTGTTTGTTTGGTCTCTGTAGGTCACAATCATGTCCTAGTAGGTACCTTAACTAACATGTTAGTCAGAGCAATCGGAAACAGTTTTGGCCCACAAGGGTTACGAAGATTTGGTTTTTGAGTGGGTTTTGGTTTTAATAAGGGATTTTGTTTTTGGTTTAAAATTGGGCTTTGGAAAATTTTTTGAACTAAACCTAGCATAAATTAGCACAACTCATAAAAGAAAATAAAAACAATAATAATAATAAAG
>NW_020629160.1:0-437 GCF_003573695.1 Papaver somniferum
TCGAATGCATCCGGTCAAATTCTATGGTTGCTTTTCTTAACGTATCCTCCAACTTCTATCCCAGCCAACCAAAGAACAAGCTAGTCAAGTCTCATTCAGTATTCTAAAGTGATTGGTAATCTAACTTCCTATCAAACACCTTGAAGATCGAGGCTATACATGTATTGGTAGATCGTGCGCATGCACGTTTCTTATCACATGTGAATTGTGCTAGAATCAGGGTGCCTAAATATCTAGATTAAGACTCCTAAAATTTACATATTTGCACAAGAGTCAACATTTCAAGGTAAATGAGCTCCATTTTTATGATTTTTTTTTTTTTTTTTTTCAATTTTTTTTGGAATTTTTAATTTTTTCAAAAAGAAGGAGTTCTTGTTTTCAATTATGGCATATTATCAAAGTATCTACTTTTCACCCCCAAACCTAAACTAAACATT
>NW_020629161.1:0-444 GCF_003573695.1 Papaver somniferum
GCATTTCTATGTACGTTGATTCAAGAAAATATGAAGGAAGTCAAATTTCACAATATAAGAAGGTTGAAAGACCAGCCATAACTAATCCAAATTCTAATAAATTTCATCTATCTGAATCAAATTGAAAGACACAGCCAATACAAAAATAAAGAGTTCATAAAAATATTGAATTTTTTATACGTTAACTCAAAAAAGTCTACAAACTTCGGTATAAGTCGGAAATTGATTTCAGAGACTAAATTGTGAACTAGATAAACTCATCTTTAACAGAAAAAGTTTGAAAAATGTATTTTAATCACAAATTATATGTTCTAAGGAATTACGTCTAGTAAAAATTGCATTTCTATGTGCGTTGATTCAAGAAAATATGAAGGAAGTCAAATTTCACAATAGAAGAAGGATGAAAGCTCATGCAAAACTAATCCAAATTCCAACAAATTTCAT
>NW_020629162.1:0-1012 GCF_003573695.1 Papaver somniferum
CTTCTTGCACTGTCATCTTGCATATATTGCATTGTTAGCTAGTGCATCTTCTTGCATATACTGCATATTCATAGCATCATTGCATCTTGCATTCTTGGTGAAACTTAGTGTAAGCCTGTAGCTTTAACTGCATTATCATTAATTGTTGTTAGTTTGCTAGTTTATTGTACTTCATCTTAGCTTAGTTTGCATTACTGTTACCTAACTGTCATAAGCATTATTGTCATCCTCTTGTTCATTGCTCTCACTGCATAACTTGCATACTTTTCATCACTTCATCACTGCATCTTGTCCTGTTCTCCATTTCTTTTCTTGCTTACAGCAGCATCTCAGTTACAACTCAGATTGTATCATAGTGTAACGTAGCTGCACTGCACCTGAATCTTGTTCTTCATGGCTATGCAATAGTCACTTTGCACCAGTTCAAATTGGTTCCTAAGAACTGCAATCTCTGCAATTTCTATGTTCATTCCCATTGTTGTGCACTGAACCATTGTTTCTGTGCTATGTTGGCTATCTCTGTTGAGCCAATTTTGAGTTGTTGCAAGAACTAATTAACTCTATCTGTTGCAGGTACTTGAGGAGATGTTAATGGACTTGAGAAGCTGTTGCTAGCAGCACTGAGAACCAAAAACTGCAGCTGTTGAAGTTGCTACATAGTCAGTTCTGTGGGCTTGAGTTAAACAAAAGACTGCTGGTGCTGCCTTCTCCAAGCTGCCTGGTGCTGTTGGGTTGACCCAACTGGGCTTCTGTTGTAAAGCCTAAGGAAAGCCAAAGCCCAACTGGGCCTCTCCAACAAAAGTTTAGGAAGATCCAAAGCCCAACTGGGCTTGTGCAACTTAAGAAAAGGGATAAAAGCCCAACTGGGCTTCCCTCCAAAAAGGTAAGCCTAAACCCAAACCCAAATTTTTTGGGCTTGTAATTTTTTTTGGTTTGTAATTGTAATTATCTTTTTGGGCATGTAATAATTATTTTAATTTTAATTTATTTCTTTTATTTTTTATTTTTTTTT
>NW_020629163.1:0-626 GCF_003573695.1 Papaver somniferum
TTCTAGCGAAGGTAGGGAATTAGTTTCTCAACCTATACCCGCTGAAGATAGTGGGAGTGATCTTCATCCTAGTGGGAGTATCACACTAGATCCCCAAGACCTTGAGACACGCAAAAGTAAGCGTCAAAAAGTACCCCGTCGTCGTTTTGAGATTGAAGGGGGAATATTAATGTGTGCTGCGAGGTTTGAGGATGAACCTACTTCTTATGAAGAAGCGGTTTCATCACCTGCTAGCGGCAAATGGATTGTTAGCATGCAGAATGAAATAAAATCAATGAAAGACAATGATGTTTGGGATTATGTTGACCTTCCGCCTGGGCGAAAGACTATTGGAAACAAATGGGTCTTTAAAATTAAACGCAAGGCAGATGGTTCAATTGACAAGTACAAGTCTCACCTAGTAGCGAAGGGATATACCCAACAGGAGGGTATTGACTATGAGGAAACTTTTTCCCCTGTGGTGAGGTTTTCCTCAATTTGTCTCAGGCTTGCTATAGTCGCACATTTGGATTTAGAATTGTACCAAATGGATGTTAAAACTGCATTTCTCAATGGAGAACTGGACGAAGAGATTTACATGTCTCAACCCAAGGGTTTTGAGGTCAAGGGACAAGAGCGCAAAGTTT
>NW_020629164.1:0-391 GCF_003573695.1 Papaver somniferum
GACAGAGAAAAAGTTCTGCTGCTGTCAAAGGAAGAACACGAAGAACATTGTACAGTCCAGGAAAGTCGTTGATTAGTGTCGCATATTTGCGACAATTCTCAGTTCCTTTCCCGCGACGAGCTTACATCACTTCTGAGTGCCGTTCTTCCCTACGCTTCCTGTGTGTCGCAAAGGACAGTCTTAAAACAATTTCTTTTTATTTCATCATTTGTACTCAACTTTTGAGCATTAATAAAATCTTTTGAGTATTTTTCCAACAAGATGAGAGGTTAAATTCTTGGTGATTGAGGCAATGGAGGATCTATTCACTCATGTTTGATTGGTAATATTTTTATTTATAATTTCTTTAATTATTTACTTTATTTAATTCACTTGGATAAATATAAAAAAA
>NW_020629165.1:0-309 GCF_003573695.1 Papaver somniferum
TTCTCAGAATCGAACCCTCGAAATATAGGAAGTATTTGTATCATGCTTGCATTTATTTTAAAAGGGTTATTGGTTTGAGGTAATACAATACATGATAATGGAATTTTTATTGACGGATACATATGTATTCATGGAGAGCATTAGATTGGCCCATTTTGAAAAGATACAAAGCCCACTATTTGGTTTTAATGGGTTTTCAAAAATTTGGTTTTTGATGGGTTTGGATTTTTGGGAAAAATTTGGTTTTGGTGGGATATAAAAGAAATTTGGTTTAAAATTGGGAGCAAAAGAAAATTTTGTTTTTTTTTT
>NW_020629166.1:0-467 GCF_003573695.1 Papaver somniferum
GGTATTCATACACCACTACACGATTCTCAGTTACTGAGGAAGCTTCTACAATCAGGGCAACAGTTTCTTCAGTATTCTCTGTTGGTGGCTCGGTTTCTTCTATCACTGAAGCAGCAACAATCGAAGTTTCCATAACTTCAGTTACAACCTTCTCTTGGCCTTGAAGTGCATGGATGGTTGTCTCTTCATCAAAAACTCCAGACCAGCTCGAGTTTATCCTTATTGGTTTCAATATCCTCAACTTCGGTATTTGGCACCTGATACGAAGATTACATGAGGTTAGAGCAATCTAAACATGAAACCAAGTGAGATTATAAAATTCAGTATGCAAGCAGTGCAACATCATCAAAGTTCATCATCATGCACCTGAGATATGAACAAATAGCATGAAAGTCGTGAAAATACGTTTTACGGCAACCTCGTCAGGAGAAACTGTACTCTTCCCTGTACTAAAAGGTGAACTGGGA
>NW_020629167.1:0-587 GCF_003573695.1 Papaver somniferum
TTGACTTGATGAAGCATGCTGGGTTTTAGTAACTTTTGATGTTTTATACTTTTTAATTACAATTATTACTTTAAAAACTTATTTGAGGCAAATATTAGAATTGATTTTAAAGATAAAATTGCATAAGAATTATTTAGAGTTTACTATTAAAATGGTCATTGGTGGAATCCTAGTCTTGGTGTTTTTCTCCAAAACTTTGAATTATTTTATTTAGTTGCATGTTTAATTTAAATCTATAAAAATTGTTTTCTTCACAAGTCTGAAAAGACCCAGTTTTTACCACTACTACAATCACTTTTGATAAACCATCATTTCCCAGGCCAACAGGCTATCCCAAGTTGGTTCTACCACCTAACATTCTTCAAGACTAGCTATAGTAAATTTGAGGTTCAGTTAAATAGCGACTTAACTCACCAACGAGGTTTAGCAGGGTTCCAGCACAATTTCTTTTTGAGGAGAAAGATTAAACATTTATTAAAAAGAAAAAATGGTGAATATTCAAAGAATAACACAAAGATACAATCAGATAGTACAATCCATCAGCACCTTCCAGTGTAATCAACTCTCTAAATTGGATTGTTCTAAAA
>NW_020629168.1:0-371 GCF_003573695.1 Papaver somniferum
TTTCTGAGTATTGTATTTCTCCGTGACCAAAAACTTGTGTCTTGGTGGAAATAGGTAAGACCTATTTAAACAAGTCTAAGTGAAACATACTCTGGCCTCATAAGAAAAGAAACGGATGAGTTAATGGGAATAGGTAGTAACGCATGGTATTGATGGAATTGATGTTCCGTAATGAAAGAGCGTTTCACCATTACTTCCTGCATTTACTAACCATTTTATTCTTAGTGCACTGTCTTGAAACAAGCATTTGTGTAGGCCGCACGCTGTAAACCGCCAAACCAAAATCCTAAAGAGAATCCCCCAGTTTGTGACATGTGTTGATGTCTCGAGTGTTTTCGTGGAAAACGTGTAGCATGTTGCTAGCAACCTTC
>NW_020629169.1:0-1092 GCF_003573695.1 Papaver somniferum
CCATAAATGTACAAGATTCCATTTCCATTTATTCATCAAAAGAGTACTTCCCTTTGAAGCCAGAATTGATTTTCCTTGATATCTGACATAATGCATAAAAGGATCCTTGAACAACCATAGGAAGGTCTGAAAATCATTACTAAACACTACTACAGGATGCTCCATTTTTCCATAGAAATTTATTCGCTCAAGAAGGATTCTAAAAGATGTTGATCGTAAACGAAAAGATTGTTTGCGGAGAAAAACTAATATGGATTCGCATTCATATACATGAGAATTATATAGGAAGAAGAAAAAGCGTTGATTCTCCTTTGAAAAAAAGGAAATTGCTTTATTTTGAGTAATAAGACTATAGCAATTACGATACTCATGGAGAAAGAATCGCAATAAATGTAAAGAGGGAACATCTTGTATCCAAGAGCGTAGGATTTCAACCAAGATTTCCAAATGGACAGGGTAGGGTATTAGTATATCTGACACATGAGTTAAATGTGATAATTTGTCCTCTAAAAAAGAAAATATTGAATGAATGGATCGTAAATGATGAGATTTTTTTATATCCTTTCCTTCTAGAAAAGATACTAATCGTAGTGAAAAAGAAATTTCTATTATGACTGAAAGCCCCTCGGATATCATTTGATAATAAACATTTGGGTTGTGCGCAACAATTTTTTTTGTTTAGCAACATTTGTCGAAATCATCAAATTAAAATGTTTCTGTTGATACATTTGAGCAATTAAACGTTTCACAAGCAGTGAACTGGATTTATTATCATAACCTACATTTTTCACGGATTCATAAAGAATTGATCCATTTAAACCATGATCATGAGCAAGTGCATAAATATACTCCTGAAAGAGAAGTGGATATAGGAAGTCTTGTTGCCGAGATCTATCTATTTTTGAATATGCTTCTAATTCCTTCATTTAAAATTCGATTTGAAACAAAGGCAAAGGATTTCTTGGGTTCACAAATGATACATAGTGCGATACAGTCAAAACAAGGTATATAATAATAAAAAACTAGACACCTCGGAGACAGATAGGCTAATCAACGGATCCTACCTTTTTTAATCCAATTGATAATGGTTAG
>NW_020629170.1:0-316 GCF_003573695.1 Papaver somniferum
TTATTATTATTATTATTTCTCTAATTTCATGAAAAAACTCCTTGATTTCATGGTATTTTTGCACAAATCATCAAATAATAATAAAATAATATAAATTATGAAAACTTGTGGGACCGGGCCTTGGACGGCCGGCCATGCCCTAGAAGGACCCACACGCCCCTTTGTTTTATTATTTTATTAATTTTCCTTGAATTCATCAAATTCCTTGATTTCATGGTATTTCTCTCAAATTAGGAAAAATTCCCTCAAATCATCAAAATACCTAAAAAATATTAAAAAATTATGAAAACTCGTGGGACCGGGCCCAAGCCGGCCG
>NW_020629171.1:0-1099 GCF_003573695.1 Papaver somniferum
TTTCTCTTGTATTCAATTAGACTCGCAGATTTCTATTTGCTTGAGTAAATATTGAATCGAGAAAGTGAGATATAACTCTTTGATATACTTTTAATAAGATTGAGTCTGACTGTCTAGTTGATTCTCTTAAAAGTATATTGGAGTTAGTCCATACAGATTTCTAAGCGAAATATTGGGTGTGGTTGTTAGACCCCGCTTTTCAGTATTAATCTTTATGGTTTCATATATTGCAAATTATTATGGGATATGTTATTTACGTCCGTGAACCTTGACTGTCCCATACTTGTTCAAAAGATATCTCTATTATATGTCGATATTAATGTATTGATAAAAGATAGAATGAGCTTTTGAATACAAAAGTTAAGCCTTTTATGTCATTATTTTGATGGAAGAAAGGATAAACTTTTTGTTTACAAAGATTAAGTCTATTATATGTCATTGTGCACATAGTGATGAAAAATAGAATGAATCTTTGTTTATTCCGCAGTATTGGTCCTTCCCTGATCCACATCTTTGTGCATATACTGTGTTGCTCCGTAAGTTCTCTTATGTTGAGCATGGCCAATTGAATTGATCATTTTTTGGCTAATTCATTTGTGATTTTTGGATACAAATTCATCTTCTCATGTGATTTGATTATGTCCACATAAATCCTTCTTTTCTCGTAAAAATAAGGTCGCTCTTGTTGTTCTTTCGGGAATGACATTTTATGGGGGAAAGTTCTTTTTGAACTTGTGATTAATTGCCAAATCTTTGTGGGGGAGTGCGGCTGTGGAATATTGTAGGAGTTATCTTGTATCTTTATAAACTCCTTGATGAGTGCATTTAGCTTCGGCTATATGATTGCATCTAAATAAGTTGGTATGTTATTCTCGTTTGGTCATGAAGTATCTCTATGAAAATTTCATGAGGATCCCACTAGTTTTCGTACCTTTGCCAATTTATATTGACAAAAAGGGGGAGAATTTATGTGTAGTTTCATACTACAAATACATATGGTTTACGGATCATTACGTAAGGGGGAGTGGTTTTCATGTCGAGATGAAGTATTGACTAAGGGGGAGTGATACATATCACCATAGTATTGTTGTCAAAGTTG
>NW_020629172.1:0-343 GCF_003573695.1 Papaver somniferum
TTCTCTTTCAGAAAGAAGAAAAAAAAACCCAAGCTTTCATCAACCTCTTGCTCAGATTTGGTTTTTTTGGACTAGATTTGAACAAGATTTCATTTCTTTTTTAAGTTTTAGTCATAAGTTAATCAAAATAAAATATATTTTCTATTGTTTTGATGTCTTTCGGCATATTTCTTCGCCATTTGGAATGATTTTTCTTCGTCCTTTTGGACGATTGTCTTTTCGCTTTGCTGACGATTTTTTCAAATCTTCATGGCTGGATCATGGCTTGCTATTCTCCGTTCAAGAAAATCAATCACTCAACACGGTATCGCTTTGGATCTATTTTCAACATAAGAGATTTAGG
>NW_020629173.1:0-432 GCF_003573695.1 Papaver somniferum
TCGTAGCACTAATATCTACTAGCCAGGGATTTGTTAAAGCCAACTGAAAGTAAGTTAATTCTTTATAATGAATGATACTAACAAAATTCTCTTTGGATATTTCCTAAAAACCCTAAAAACACGAAAGAGCCTTGAAAGAGCTTTGGAAACTTTAAAAAGCTCAGGAAGACTCCAAGAAGCTTTGAAAAGCTTAAATTTAATAATACTCCGTAGTACTGGGATTTACAAGCTAGGAGATTCATTAAAGAATGATAATAATAAATCCCTACAATAGTGAAGATCAACTTTGAATGTTCTATAAAAAGCGTTGAAAACTCTAAAAGACACTGAAAACTCTCAAAAGCCCTGAAAAATCTAAAGAGCTCTGAAAAATCTAAAGAGCTCTGAAAAACTCTAAAAAGCTCTGAAAAAGCTTTAAGTTAATTATAATTT
>NW_020629174.1:0-431 GCF_003573695.1 Papaver somniferum
AAGAAATCGTACAGAATACTCCCAGTTTGATTATCTCTGATAGCGAAGCTGACGATGAAGAATCTGATAGTGATGAAAGTTCTGATGGTGATGAAGATTCTGACGCAGATGAAAAAGGAAACAAGTCTGATGAAGATAATGAAGGATTAACCAAGAAATAGTCTTTACTCTTTTCTTTGATTCTTTGTAATACTTGTACATTTATTTCTTCTTTTTGTATATTTTTGTTTCTTTCATTTTGACCTGCATAAATTAAAACAATTCTACTTTGCAATACAATTAATCAATATAATCATTAATTCTTGAATTTTTGAGTAAGTCTCTCATATGGAGACAAATAACATTTTCTAATTTCATACATTCCCATACTTGCCTCTGTTATTTGAATCCAAATGAGAGATTTCATAAAAAAATTCTTATTGTATAACTTC
>NW_020629175.1:0-1284 GCF_003573695.1 Papaver somniferum
AAAGTTCTTGTTGCCATTAAAGTTGATGTCAAAATTGGTTGCTACTATGTTACACACATTACATTGTATATACCAACACCTATAACTAGGTGCATTTCCAACTCTTTTATTTATGATGGAAGCTAGAATTACATTCTAGCTTCATCCCATGATGTATATGTCCCTTCTCACATGCTTTATATGAGTCGGTAGGTTTAACCCTCATTACTTAGGGGTTATTTGAATTTTTAATTTTTCTATGGTTAGCTTAACGTGAGAAATTTCTTTATCCCAACGGGTCAAGAGAATTCCATTTTTCATGTTAACCACTTACTTTAGGTTGAATAGCTTACTAAAAATAGAGGATCTCTTGTTTGCATACTTTAACATATACTGGTTCGTTAGTATTACGAATGAAGTAGAGAAATGAAAATTTTCTGACTCATATCATCTTTTGTGAGTTTTTCCATAAAAATTGAAATACATGTGATTTTATTTGCAAGTCTTTTGAAACAACTAACTCTTTAATAGTCGAGCACGTGGATTACATTCCACGAAACATTCAAATTTAGGGAGAAAATATCAAGTATGCAACAATGGTTCACAAGTACTTTTAAACCTCAAATGAATACATTGGAATCGAGTTGGTATAACCAAATGAACAAAATAATTCATTCAACCATAGCCAATATCATATTCAATAGAACAAAATAATATTAAGACGAAAATTCTTATTGATCGAGATAAGCAATCATAATTTAAGTTGACAGTTTATCTTAAGGGAAAAACAGATTTAGGCATATTTTAAAAACCAAATAAACAAGCCCAACAAATATTCAATGTAAAGACCTTGCATTAATTACGTACCTCACATTTTGGTTCTCGCTATATATACATACGCGAAACCAGAACAGATTTAGTCGCGCACGTCCCCAAAAAAAAATGTAACAGGATAACAACTGGAACATGACAAGCTTGGACAGGACCGGGATGCACCGGGTCAAACCGGATTTGGTGGTCCGGACCGAACCGGACCGGATTGGGTGGACCAGACCGAACCGAGTGGACTGGACCCAAACAGACCGGAGACTCTTCCTCCTCCCCAAACAGACACCATTGTTTACAGAAACGCTTCGTTCTCGGACACCGGAATTGTTCGTGAATGAAAACGGACGAAATTTTCTTCCATGGGGATTTCCACTCAATTGATTATACGATGTATATGGGATAGATTAGTCTATAGCACGATCATATATATCCTCACACCAATCACACATCACAACAGAGAATAAAAAAAAAAAAAAA
>NW_020629176.1:0-1067 GCF_003573695.1 Papaver somniferum
AAGTCGGAAATTGATTTCTGAGACTAAATTGTAAACTAGATAAACTCATCTTTAACAGAAAAAGTTTGAAAAATGTATTGTAATTACAATAAATATGTTCTAAGACAATACGTCTAGTAAAAATTGCATTTCTATGTACGTTGATTCATGAAAATATGAAGGAAGTCAAATTTCACAATACAAGAAGGATGAAAGACCATGCAGAACTAATCCAAATCCTAACAAATTTCATCTATCTTGAATCAAATAGAAAAACAAAGCCAACCCAAAAAGAAAGAGTTCATAAGAATGTTGAATTTTATATACGTTAACTCAAAAAAGTCTACGCATTTCGTTAAAAGTCGGAAATTGATTTCTGAGACTAAATTGTAAACTAGATAAACTCATCTTTAACAGAAAAAGTTTGAAAAATGTATTGTAATTACAATTAATATGTTCTAAGGCAATACGTCTAGTAAAAATTGCATTTCTACGTACGTTAATTCAAGAAAATATGAATGAAGTCAAATTTCACAATAGAAAAGGATGAAAGACCATGCAAAACTAATCCAAATCCTAACAAATTTCATCTATCTTGAATCAAATAGAAAGACAAATCCAACACAAAAAGAAAGAGTTCATAAAAATGTTGAATTTAATATACGTTAACTCAAAAAAGTCTACACATTTCGTTATAAGTCGGAAACTGATTTCTGAGACTAAATTGTAAACTAGATAAACTCATCTTTAAGAGAAAAAGTTTGAAAAATGTATTGTAATTACAATTAATATGTTCTAAGGCAATACGTCTAGTAAAAATTGCATTTCTATGTACGTTGGTTCAAGAAAATATGAAGGAAGTCAAATTTCACAATAGAAAAGGATGAAAGACCATGCAAAACTAATCCAAATCCTAACAAATTTCATCTATCTTGAATCAAATAGAAAGACAAATCCAACACAAAAAGAAAGAGTTCATAAAAATGTTGAACTTTATATATGTTAACTCAAAAAAGTCTACACATTTCGTTATAAGTCGGAAATTGATTTCTGAGACTAAATTGTAAACTAGATAAACTCATCTTTAA
>NW_020629177.1:0-632 GCF_003573695.1 Papaver somniferum
ACGATAGTGATTCTTAAGAAGAACAGAGCATTGATAAGGAAGTTTCTCAATATATCATGTTGTTCAATCGTGAATTAAAAGAATCAAAGACAACTGCGTCTTTGAGAAAAGTCATAGGTCCTCTCTGTCAAGAAAAATAGAAAGTTGAGAAAACTCTTCAAAGGTTATGATGGTGGATACAAACTGTTACAATCTACCGTTAAAGACCATGAAGAAGAGGTTCACTCAAAAAAATCTAAATGTGATAATCTTCTTCGTAACCTCAGTGTGTTAAAAGCAAGGCTTGACGAAACTGAAGCAAGATGTGAATCTCAACAGAAGTGTTTTGATGACAAAG
The DNA here is from genome assembly GCF_003573695.1 of Papaver somniferum. Taxonomy (NCBI): domain Eukaryota; kingdom Viridiplantae; phylum Streptophyta; class Magnoliopsida; order Ranunculales; family Papaveraceae; genus Papaver; species Papaver somniferum. The sequence continues at coordinate 338 of NW_020629177.1, forward strand.
AACGCAGTCTTCTTTTCAAAGAAAATTCCTTGGAAATCAAACTTACTGCTGCTCTTAATAAGGTAAAATCACTGGAAGAAAATTTAAATAGATTCAGCTCTAGCTCGTCAATATTGTCTTCTATGTTGGGAGCCTGTAAAGAGCATTCTGATAAACATGGTCTAGGATATAAAGGAATAGACGCACCTAACAGTGATAAGATTAAGTTTGTTAAAGCTGCTAAAAATTCTTCATGTGTAAAAGCTGAGTCAGCTTGACAAAACAAGGATTCTTCTCCATCAAAAACTGCTTTCAT
>NW_020629178.1:0-965 GCF_003573695.1 Papaver somniferum
TGTTGGTTTCACTAATACTTTTCTTATTTCATGGAAGCATTTATGGAAAACTAATCTTCCTAACAATATACTCCACTTTTTGTGTAAATGTCTTCATAATTCTTTTCTTTTAGGTGATAAGTTAGCTAGATTTTGTCAAAATATTGATCCTATATTCCCTTTATGTAATATGTATAATGAAAGCATGCAACAAATCTTCACAACATGTAGTTTCACTAAGGCTATTTGGAATGCTATTGATCTTAATGTTGGCGCAAGTTTGGCTAATGTTGATTTTACTGATTGGCTTTGCAGTTTGTTTCAGGTGAACAATCAAAATGGAGTAAGAGGTAATATGCTCAAATGGTATGGTTCTGTTATGTGGGATGTATGGAAATGCAGATGTCATAAAGTTTTTGATAATTTACAACCTAACATAAACCAAGTAGTCCATCAGATACAATTAGACTTTTCAGATTGGATTAGAGTGAATACTATAAATTCTATACCTAGTGCTCAAACTAGAATCGAGAATAATAGATATTGGGAGAGGCCTGAAAATCCTTACATTAAACTGAATTTTGATGCAACATATAAAGATGAAAAAATGATGTTGGTGTAGGTCTAATTCTAAGAAATTTTGCAGGTAACACAAATGCAGTTAGATGTTGTAGGACAAAAGCAATAAATCCTGAACAGGCTGAAGCTAAAGCATTATTGGAAGCGGCACTTTGAGCAAGAATTAAAGGAGTACAAGCATTGCATTTGGAGGGTGACTGTCAAAATGTTATTACTGCTTTGAATGGTGGATTAGATGCGATCAAGTGGAGAACAAGAAATCTAATTATCAATTATAGTACTATTTTGAATTCCTTTGTAACTTGGAAATGCACACATGTGCATTTTTTTTTGATGGAAAAAGAGCTTTCATTAACTAGCAAATATAGTACAAGAGGTTTACAAGTTCAGATTTATCAAAAACATTA
>NW_020629179.1:0-1356 GCF_003573695.1 Papaver somniferum
CAAAATTATACAATCCCTAAAACAGAAAACTGGAACAGAAATTATTCTTAAGATTTGAGAGTATGAGAGATTCTTACCCCTTGGTGAGATCTGATTGAGTTCGAGAGATTAATCCTTTGAGTTTCTGCTGAATAGATTGAGAGATTGCTTCTGAGTTAGGGTTTTCTGATTATGGGTTATCTTTTGAGAGATTTAGAGATCGAGAGATTGCTTCTGAGTTGCAGGGTTAGAGAGTTTTTGTTTTCTTTTTCTGGTGAAGAGGGTTTTCGTTTTTAGTGGTTTTCGTGTCATTGTGTTTGTGTGACACGCGGCCTAGTGAACTGAGCCGGGTTACCCGCGGGTTTCACGGGACGGGACGGGCCAACCCGTTTCTTCACAAGCCACTAATTATACAACCCGCGCCCGTCTTGTTTAGTTACGATCCGGGACGGGTGCGGGTTTTCACGGGACGGGACGGGCCAACCCGCGGGTTTTGGCTCGGATTGCCAGCTCTAATTGTGATACTTCGCAAACTCATTTAAACCGATAAGCATCCCATATCGTCATATGATCTTCTATTTTGGCTATGGAATGAAGAGAGATATATCGATATGCATCTTAATGGGAAATTACCAGGAACAATTATGTGTCTAGCTCCAGCTCTGATGACTTCCTGCTCAAGCGCAAAAACATGTTGTTTTTTAACTACTAATATATACAATTGCATATCCACGTAGTTAGAAACTAAGATAAATTTAGACATAAGATTGATCAAATGGACTTACCCTAACGCCGTGGGTTATAGCTCCGACAACATGGGGGACGTAAGTGTGGATTTCTTCCATGGGTTTATTTTGGAAGAATGTATAATTGTAGTCACCCACCGATCTCTCCCATGAATACAAGAGAATGTTGAAGCTTGTTTCAACACTCTACAAATTGTTTTTGAACAAGAAATTTTAGTATATAACAAGAATAAAAAGTACAAAATACATTATTTTATATAACAAGAAATTTTGAATTAAGCTAAAAGAGAGTTTCCTTGGGTTTTACCAGTAAGTGTATGGCAAGAGGAATTGAGATGTTTGTGAAACCAATCCAATTGCACATTAAGATGACTATCAGTAGAAGGGGCATGAATGTTCCTCTCCCTGAAAAATGAGGGAGGAAGTGTTGTACTTCCGGCTACGGCAAAATTGACTCCCTGATGAAATGAAACGCCACTCTCTAAATATGGGTTCAAAAATGGAAGACCAAAAGCCATAGCTGTAGTAAAAAAATGAAAATAATCATGTACTATTACTAGTATCTAATTTCTAATGACACTGTTTGAAAGTTATTAAATATTACGTGTAAGAAAATTAAAAAAAAAAAAAA
>NW_020629180.1:0-365 GCF_003573695.1 Papaver somniferum
CATTCATCACGAAAATCATCCAAACGAAAAACAACCATGGCTAGCTGTTACATGTTTCTTCACTTCTTCCTAGTTCTCTCTTCTCTTTATCTGTCTACAACGACCATTTGAACCACACTAGCAGACTCGTGATACTTCTGTCTCTGTATCTAACTCGAATAAATGCAGCCAACTTTTTAACTCAAGGCAGCTTTTCACAGCGTGTCCCATGCTTCACCATCGCTGCAATATAAATCATCTGCAGCTCCATATTCTTTTCTATCAATTCTGTCCATCATTCACCGAGAATTCCTTTATCTCTTCTGCTTCTCAGCTTGTTCTATCAATCAACGTCGCCAACACAGATACAGCTCCATTATCCATCT
>NW_020629181.1:0-603 GCF_003573695.1 Papaver somniferum
TTCTTCCTTCTACCACTTTTCGTTTCAAAGGCATGATTAAGAAAAGACTTATCATAGTAGTTTTCTTGATTGTCGAAAGTGTTTTTTACTCCAACAATGTGAGAAACAGGTTTGATGACTTCTTTAGATATCCATGCAAGCATGTTGTGAAGTTTTTCATTCCTCAAACGAAAACGACATCTTCGCTCAGAATGTCCTTTATTCCCACAGTAATAGCAGTTAAGGGAATTATTCTTAATTGGAAGAAGTAGAATCCTTGTTTTTAGCCATATCACCAGCTGCGAAATTTTTTTCACATGAAGAATTATCGACAGCTTTAACAAAATTGATCTTACTAGTCTTTGGAGCGTCTATACCTTTATAACCCAGACCACGTGTATCAAGATGTTCTTAACATGCTCCAATCATAGAACACAATTTTGTAGAGCTAGAATTGAATCTTCTCAGACTCTCTTCTAGTGATTTTACTTTATCAAGAGCAGCTGCAAGGTCAGTCTCCAAGGATTTTTCTTTGGAAAGATGACTGAGTTCTTTGTCATCAAAACATTTTTGTTGAGAGTCATATCTTGCTTCATCTTCTGCAAGTCTTTCTTTCAGCATAAA
>NW_020629182.1:0-362 GCF_003573695.1 Papaver somniferum
TTTTTTTTTTCTCTTTTACAAAATAAAGAAAATCTTCTTCTTTCGCTCCTTTAGCTTTGCTTTTCGCTCCCAAACTTTAAGTAAATCACCACAAGCTTTGGCAAAATTTTCTTTCGCTCCAATCTTCAAAAATCTGCAAGGAAACAAAAAAAACCCAAAAAACGTAAAGAAGAACAAAAATAATAAAAATCTAAAAAAAATCTAAAAAAAATGCTAACTAAACACAGGTCCGCGTCGGCGGCGCAAAAAATTTGATGGGTTTTCAAATGATGTTTGTAGTTGTAGTGGTAAACAGGTTCTTTTCAGACTTGTGAAGGTAACAAAATTTCTAGATTTAAATAAAATTTAGGAAAAATAGCAAA
>NW_020629183.1:0-836 GCF_003573695.1 Papaver somniferum
TAGTTAGTAGCTAGCCAAAGCCCAACTAAATTTCTGGGACTGTGGGCTTAACATCCATTTGAAAACAAAACATTTACACTGTGGGCTTGACCCAAAAACAGAAAACGTTTTCAAAAGCCCAGTTGGGCCTCGACCTTTGGCTATTTAAGAGCCCAAATTTCAAATTGTTACCTGGGCTTGTTTCTGAACTGTGGGCCTGAACCAAAGTTCAAGTGGGCCAAAATTTCAAAATTCCAAAAAAACAACAGTGAGCTTTACTCGCCAGCAGTGGGCCTGTTTTTCAAAAACGTAGCTGGGCTTCGCAAAACCCAACAGTGGGCTTGGTCTCCTTATCCCATTAAAACCAAATGTTTTTCTCCCATAAAAACCAAAGTTTTCCAAATGTTTCCCTAAAAACCAAAAATTTTCTTTTTCCCATCAAAACCAAATGTCTCCCGACAAAACCAAATTTTTCCCAAAAGTCCAATCCCATTAAAAACCAAATTTTCTTGTAGATAGTTTCTTAGTTAAATCTTTTGTCTCTTTTGTATATATAGTGCTAATCCAATATGATCTCGGCTAAAAAAATGTTGGATTTTTGCCTTGAATAATGGAGTTCTAATTTTGCTTTCGTCGAAATCGGGTATTCTCTTTCCTTTTTCTCTACTCAGCATAATCCTCTCCATATGTTGTATTATAATTCTTTACATCTTTTGAAACATTGAGGACAATGTTTAGTTTAGATTTGGGGGTATAGAGTAGATAACACGATCACATGCCATAATTGAAAACAAGAACTCCTTCTTTTTGAAAAAAATGAAAAATGAAAATAAAAAATAAAAAATTGAAAAAAAAAA
>NW_020629184.1:0-1159 GCF_003573695.1 Papaver somniferum
GAGGTAGTTAACAATATCAGCAAACCAAGGAAGGTCTGAGATAGACATCAGTTGTTCATCTGGGAATGATTCTCTAATCAGCTCAAATTCATCAATAGACTCTAAAGTCAATCTAGACAAATGATCAGCAACCACATTCTCACAACCTTTCTTATCACGGATTTCGAGATCGAATTCCTGTAATAATAGTATCCATCGAATAAGGCGAGCTTTAGCATCCTTCTTGGAAAGAAGATACTTCAAAGCCGCATGGTCTGTGTATATGATGATCTTAGACCCTATCAGATAAGATCTAAACTTGTCTAATGCGAAAACGACGGCAAGCAATTCCTTCTCGGTAGTTGAATAATTGAGTTGGGCATCATTAAGGGTTTTGCTAGCATAGTATATCACATATGGTAGTCTATCAACTCGTTGTCCTAAAACAGCACCAACAGCATAATCAGAGGCATCACACATAAGTTCGAACGGAAGCTTCCAATCGGGTGGTCGTACTATAGGAGCGGTGGTGAGAAGGGTTTTTAATTCCTCCCATGCCTTCACACAAGCAGCATCGAAATTGAAGGCAACATCTTTGGAGAGAAGACTGCACAGAGGTCTGGATATTTTGCTGAAATCTTTGATGAATCGCCGGTAAAAACCAGCATGACCTAGAAATGATCTGATCTCCTTCACAGAGCGAGGTTGTGGTAGATGTTGAATGAGGTCAACTTTAGATTTATCCACTTCAATTCCTTTTTCTGAGATGATGTGTCCTAGAACTATTCCTGAATTCACCATAAAATGGCATTTTTCCCAATTTAGAACAAGGTTCTTTTCTTTACATCTGGATATCACTAGGGCAAGATGATTCAAACATTCGTCAAACGAGGAACCAAAAACAGAGAAATCATCCATAAAGATCTCGAGAAAACTATCTATCATGTCAGAAAAAATGCTCATCATGCAACGTTGAAAAGTAGCAGGTGCACTACACAACCCGAAGGGCATACGTCTATAAGCAAACGTCCCAAATGGACACGTGAATGTGGTTTTTTCCTGATCTTCCGGAGCAATGTGAATTTGGTTATAACCGGAAAAGCCATCTAGAAAACAGTAGTGACTGTGTCCAGACACACGTTCTAGCATTTGGTCAATGAAAGGGAGCGGGAAGTGATCC
>NW_020629185.1:0-712 GCF_003573695.1 Papaver somniferum
CATTTTAATATCGTTGATGCTTACAAAGTTTCAAAAGGAAGAAGTAGAATTATCAAAGATCTTTGGCTGTTATCAATCCTAGTTGTTCGAGCTAATCTGTGGCATGCTAGAAATCTGGAGTATTTTGAAAACAAAAGCATAAGCATTCATTTTTTCAAGCAAAGAGTTTTTCATCAGATTCATGAATACTCTATGCGTTTGAAGAGTTTTATGTATAACACTGCTGAAGACTTGGAAATTCTGAACTACTTCCGTGTTAAGCATAGGAAAGTGAAGAATATTCAACCTATTGAGTGTTTTTGGTACCCTCCAAATAGAGATGAACTTCTTTTGTGTTGTGATGGTGCTGTGAAAGGGAATCCGGGGATTGCTGGGGCTGGAGTTGTAGCCCGAGATCATGACAGCAACTTCATTGGTGCTATGAGCATTGGTCTAGGTTGCACAAATAATTTCTTGGCCGAGTTATATGGTGTGATTGTGGGTTTGGAATGGGCCCAAAAGTGGGAGATTAGAAAGGTGTTGGTGCGCTCAGATTCAATTGGAGCTATTATCGCTTTCTCTCATAATAATATTCCATGGTTTGCAAAACAGCGTTGGAGAAGTATTCAGGAGACTTATGACTCTATTAGATTCATGCACACATACCGTGAAGCAAATTTTGCAGCAGACTCTATGGCAAAAAGAGGATGTTTACTTGGTAATGGTGAAGGGA
>NW_020629186.1:0-1134 GCF_003573695.1 Papaver somniferum
ATCCCTTGTTGTTGTATCAAGCACACCAATGCTAACAACAACCTAAAGAGGAGAAAAAGTGCTTGAAAGATCAATACTTTACGCATAACTATATCAAAGTTGCATAAAGAAGAAATTCACTCATATCCCATGTTATTATTATATCAAATACAACAATACCCACAACAACTTGAAAGAGGACAAAAGAGGTAAGACAAAATCCTGAGAAAAAATATGAACAAAAAACTAGATCTTAAGAAAGAGTTGTGTTAATTAGAACCACAACATACTTTCTCACCCCGTCTAATAGAGAGGTGTTTTTTTTTAAAAAATTATGGCAGTACGATGTAAAAAATTAAAAAACCTAAAAGAATCATCACATATATGTTTATTAAACACTCATATACATTCCTCATAACCCAAAATCCATTAATCACCCGAAGATTAGCTTAGAGATTACTCATCCATGGCAGAAGAGTAAAAGTATTTGTGTTTTTGGAAGAAAAAAAAGAAGGCAATTTAGATTTTTAATTGGTCTCAAGTTAGCATGTCTTACATATATTAGTCAATCTTTGATATGGGCTTCCTTTATGTTGATATCCAAGAAGTATATATACTCTAAAACATATTCTCTTTTAACGTTAAAGCATATTTCTCTCATAACATGATATGAATTATTTTATTTTTTATTTTTATTATATGGATAAATTGGTCAAGTACAGAGTCTCATGGTAACAATGGTGAGCTACATGGGAAAGATGAAGATAGCAGTTGGAGCTGAGAAAGAATTGATTGATCATACATTGTTCAACGCTTGATTAGATGAGGCATTTGAGAGAATTTTCAAAGCTTCTATAGACTCAGTTCCTCGGGATTAGACAATTTATATATCATTTATTTATTTTGTTTTGCGAGTGTTAATGTTTTCTATTTGAATAATGTATCTGTGTGTGTCTGCGTGTGTTTAATTGATTCATTGATCTTATTTTATCCAAATATATGAGAATAGTGTTTTCACTAAGATACGCGTTATAGATACACTATGTGTTGTTATCTGGACAGTATTGGTGTTTTTGACCAGGTGTTCTCAGAATTAATCCATCAGAAATAATCATTTGATCTTGAAACCACCAGAGATTGCATGATGCCTTGTGT
>NW_020629187.1:0-328 GCF_003573695.1 Papaver somniferum
TTGAAAACATGCTATTAATCAGTACATGTTTGTCTATATACCCACATGATCTTGATATGTTAGCCAAGTTTTGAAGGCTAGGCCTCATAAACACGAATTTTCTACTTAGAGCAGTTTCGAGTGTACATTCAAATAATACACCCTAGAAAAGACTCGAACGCTATAATTTAGCTCAACCGGTGTATATTTTTATTGGAAACATGCTAATGATCAGGACATGTTGGTCTATAGACCCAGGTGATCTTGATATTTTAGCTAAATTTTGAAGTCTAGGCCTCATAAACAAAATTTGTCTACTTAGAGAAGTTTCGAGTGTACATTCGAAAAA
>NW_020629188.1:0-453 GCF_003573695.1 Papaver somniferum
ACAAGTTTCAATCACTTTGAAAATTGCTTACTTTGACGAAAAATAGTTTGTGAATAACAACTATAGAATATCAACGTCCTCTAAGAATGTTTCAATGATTGAAATAAGAGTTTAGATTATATAACCATTGGAGGATATAAGCACTGTTGTGGAAACACATATATGTATAAGTCCTTATTCCTTGAACCTAAGTTTTCGAAATTTGTTGATCAAGAGAACCGGGATAGTGGCGTGAGCCAAGTCCACGAACTGGCGGAAGTTCTCGTCCCGAGAATTTCTGCTGGAGTTTGTGAACTCCGTCCGGGAACTTAAGTACGCGAACCCAGTCCGCGAACTTGAGTAGGTTATATCTAAAAACGATGTTTGTGAAATTATTTTTATATAAACTAAGGAATGCAAATTGCAAACCGTGGCTATATAGTTCATGAACCGATTTGAGTGAATCAAATCGTT
>NW_020629189.1:0-604 GCF_003573695.1 Papaver somniferum
TTCACATTGATTTCAGCTATTAATATCGGGTCTGTTAGAGCATTGCTTGGTTGAACCCACCAAGCGTTGGTATGTCAAGTTTGGTTGTCATATTTTAGTGAACCAAAATTCAATTAAGAGTCGCTTGATTATGTACTAGAGTCAACTTCGTATAGGTTAAACTAGAAAGTTATTAGGATTATGAGACATGCAAGTATTACTCAAAGACTTGAAGAATGTGAAGAAGTAAAGAGCTACATCGACGATATCATCCTTTCTCTTGAGGTTAGTAATATTTGACTTGAATTGTTTCATTCCTAACGTATCTTTCATGTCGTGCTATATTGAAAACATGACTGCAAACCTATGGATAATCATACTCTAGTAGATAGACGTAGTATTAAGGAATTACAATAGGAAGTATAATGCTTATCTTTTGAACTTCGTATATAAGACATCGACATAATCGTACGAATGCTATTGTGATTATGTGTATGGGTAAAGGTGAAGATTTCATCCTAGGAAACAATGTTTACATTCGTTTAAAGGAAGTACATTCATAAACTTGTTTTGTGAATCGAAACGGAAATCGCTAGGCTTATTGGTATTGTTATTCATTGCATAT
>NW_020629190.1:0-263 GCF_003573695.1 Papaver somniferum
TTGAATTTTATATACGTTAACTCAAAAAAGTCTACACATTTCGTTATAAGTCGGAAATTGATTTCTGAGACTAAATTGTAAACTAGATAAACTCATCTTTAAAAGAAAATGTTTGAAAAATGTAATGTAATTATAATTAATATGTTCTTAGGAAATACGTTTAGTAAAAATTGCATTTCTATGTACGTTGATTCAAGAAAATATGAACGAAGTCAAATTTCACAATAGAAGAAGGATGAAAGACCATGCAGAACTAATCCAAA
>NW_020629191.1:0-1610 GCF_003573695.1 Papaver somniferum
ATGCACCTTACAAGACAAATATGCATTTAGAAGAAGAACTTGAGGGACCAAATCCTAAATGCGTTCTAGCCATAGAACCTCAAAGTAGTCTGAATTCAACAAAACATGCAGGAAAAAAGAAAAGAAAAAAGCATAACCTTTCAGAAACAATTCAAAGACTAACTTACCTCAAAACGAGCATTTTTCTCCCCACAAAAGTGGCCCAACTTAATCTTCTTTAGCATCCAGCAATTGTGCTTTCCTTGCTTTTCTGTTTTGCTTCTTCCGCTTGTACTTCTGAATCTTAGCTTGTTTTCGGGCTTCTCTTTCATCAGGGGATAGTTCTGTCCATTTTAGCTCCCTCTTATCATGCCTCCGATCGTGTGTCCTAGGACTAAGTTGTTCTTTAGGTATCTTGACCAATTTTTCATACGGAGGACCCTCAACATCTCTATAAAAGAAGTACCTAGAAGTGAAATCGAAGTAATTTTCTTTGCAGAATTCATCATCATTCTCTAATAACCATCCAAGGTAGGACAGGTAATCGACAAGAAACAATGCTTCACGAACATTTTGCTCAACTACCCAATGATGTCCAAAATGTTTATTTAAATCTTCTCTTATCTTGAGGACAAGATCAATAAAATCCTGTCCATTAGCTTCAGTCGGCTCCTTCTCTCCATTCACCAAATCCACAACGAACTTGTTGTCACACGATAGAAGTAGCATTTGTATCTTGCCCTGCCTCTTGAGTTTAACACAATGATGGACACCTCTAGAAAGCCCACAGAGTTCAGCATACTCGGTAGAATTAGGCTTTGACGAATTAGAACGACGACCTCTCCCTCCCCCTAGATTAAAAATCTTACGTCCTCCTTGTCCTCTAATGGCAAACCCATAGGAAAATTGGCCATTACCATGATCCGAACCATCTGTCTCGCACTTTGTGCAGTTTCCTTTGGGATTTGACCATGGAACTTCTCTCACTGCGTATCCCTTATTCCTAGGGTACAGTTTTTTTATGCCATTGCCTGCCTTTGTTACATACTTGCCCCCCCATTACGCACATACCTTGCACTCAAAAACTCTAGGGTCATCCATTGTTCATGTTGATGTTGGAACTGGGGTAAATTCACCCGTCAGACTTCTTCTGAAAAATTGACGAATGACTTTTCAGATAAGAACATATATATATATATATCATTGCAAAGGTAATAGACAAAGTATAAATGATTACGTATTTGAAACAATTTATAAAATTGCTTTGTTATAATTTCCAAACATCATAATAGACTGCTTGGAAATATTTCAAACACACAGTGGTAAATTCCTAAATCTTAGGGCAACAAATTAGGGTCTAACTACTTGTGAATTGGGAAAATAAAATCCCTGATCAAAATTAATTCAAGCTTACAAATAATTACAAATAACCATTTGAACCCTACACAAGAATATAAACGCTTAAAACCAAGTACAACATTCAGAAAATTCAGAAAATAAACATCAAAACATCCAAAATGTAAGATCCAGCAACTATTCCATATTTAAAGGAAACTAAATACTCATTTCTCACCTATTTTTTGACAAGAATATAAACGCTTAAAACCAAGAACAAGATTCAGAAAATTCAG
>NW_020629192.1:0-389 GCF_003573695.1 Papaver somniferum
TTGAGACGTGAAAATTCGTCAACACCACCACTATGTTGCTAGGCATGCTTCCTCAACTTATTTTCCTCTTGGTGTTGAGACGTGCAAATCCCTCAACACAACTACTGTGTTGCTAGGCATGCTTCCTAAACACATTCTTCCTCTTGGTGTTGAGACGTGCAAATTCCTCAACACCACTACAGTGTTGCTAGGCATGCTTCCTCAACCCATCCTTCCTCTTAGTGTTGAGAGGTCTAAATTCCTCATCACTCATTACGGTGTTGCTAGGCATGCTTCCTCAACACATTCTTCCTCTTGTTGTTGAGACGTGCAAATTCCTCAACACCACTACTGTGTTGCTAGGCATGCTTCCTCAACACATTCTTCCTATTGGTGTTGAGACGTGCAAA
>NW_020629193.1:0-1345 GCF_003573695.1 Papaver somniferum
CTTGATGATGTTTTTTGGATGTGTGTTTACTGAGTACTCCTTTGATTTAAAAGCTTGTACCTCCACACTGAAAAAATCAGCAATAACTTGAGAAGAACTTGATGAAACTTCCAGATCCCAGAAATGAGATACCAATTTGAACAATACACACTTTAAAAATTAAAATCCAACAGATTAATCAAGTTCCCAGAAACATAACCCTAGAGTAAAACAAGAACGAAATTTAAGATTAAACCTAGAACAATTAAAGAAGACTAGGAGAAATTGATGATGATCAGGAGCCCAATTAATAATACTAATAACAAATCTAAAGACTAACAATAGAGATTCAGATGAAGAAAAAAACAGTAAAAGTTTAATCCAAACAAGCTAGATTCGAACCCAAAACACCGATGAATCGTTTCAAACAAATCATAAAGACTAAAAATAGCAGAGGCAAAAGATTAGATGAGATTTTCCCGCTCAAATTCGCTCCAACGGAGCGAAAAAATCTCAGGCGGCTAGGGTTTCAGACTTTAGTGGAGTTTTTGGAGAGATGAAAATTTTCGTAATTTGAGCATATTAGGATAATGGGATTTTATGTATTGAGTTTGTTCCTTCGTACTTTTTTTGTGCAGCGTGAGGGACACGTCAAAGCAAGGACACATACTAAGCACACCACGACCGCGTTAAACATTCCATATATATATATACACACGGAAGTGATATACATCCCGCGGGTTGTACCTCAAGAGATAAAGGGAATGGTCCCCTTATGACACGGCGGTTTAGCAGGGGTGCTTTAGTGTGGGTCCCACCCTTCTGTCTACATTGATACAATTCGCGGGATGTAAATCATTTTCGACATATATCTATATTATAAAAAGAAGTGTTGTGTGTGTGGCCTTACAAATCCGACCATCGATTTCGTTATTCCATGGCACGGATCGGTCGGTTATGTGTTGTATATAGACGTATGAGAATCGTTGATTTCCTGATCCGGCTGAGCTTCCATAACTTAAAAATTCCAAACGCATTTGAAAAAAAAAAAAGGAAAAACTTCATGTATTTTTAAATTTAATTAATAAATCGTTATTACCTAATATTTACTAAACTTAATTACCAGCTGACCTTAGTAAGTCGATGAGATTTCCAAATCTTGTTTGTACCCGAATTCCTAACTTGCATTACCTAACCTAACACCCCAGAGCTAAGTTACATAACCTAACACCCCCAGTATAAAAGAAAGAATAAATAAGCTAAGGTTGTTGCATGTTCGCAAATAAGCTAGCAACCAATAAATCTTGGGAATCGCAACAATTATTCAGCGAACCATTTTCATAGTGATTTTCATCACTATATATAT
>NW_020629194.1:0-523 GCF_003573695.1 Papaver somniferum
TTGAGCTAAATTATAGCGTTCGAGTCTTTTCGAGTGTGTATTATTCGAATGTACACTCGAAACAGCTCTAAGTAGAAAATTCGTGTTTATGAGGCCTAAGCTTCAAAACATGGCTAAATTATCAAGATCATGTGGGTCTATAGACCAACATGTCCTGATAATTAACATGTTTTCAATCAAAATAGACACCTCTTGAGCTAAATTATAACGTTCGAGTCTTTTCGAGTGTGCATTTTTCGAATGTACTCTCGAAAATGCTCTAAGTAGGCAAATCTTGTTTATGAGGCCTAAATTTCAAAATTTTGCTAAAACATAAAGATCATCTGGGTTTATAGACCAACATGTCCTAATCATTAACATGTTTCTAATAAATATAGAAACCAGTTGAGCTAAATTATAGCGTTCGAGTCTTTTCGAGTGTGTATTATTCGAATGTACACTCAAAACTGCTCTAAGTAGAAAATTCGTGTTTATGAGGCCTAGGCTTCAAAACTTGGCTAAAATATCAAGATAATGTGGGTCT
>NW_020629195.1:0-700 GCF_003573695.1 Papaver somniferum
TTGAGGAAAACCATAAGGATCCATGGAATAATGGTCATAACCAATGAATTGGTTTTGATTATACCCTTGGAATTGGTAGTTGTCGTATTGTTGAGGTTGTTGAAAACCGTATTCATTCATGTAATATGCTCCTTCCATAAGAAACAAGTACCTGAAATTAAATTCTCAAACTAAGGTTAAAAACCAGAAAATAAAACAAAAATAATAAACAAACTAAAAACAAAACTAAGAATCCAAAAACAAGTGACAACCGCTGCCACCCCGTCAGCGGCGCCAAAATTTGATCGCTATCGTAGGCGTCAAAAATAATTACACTTTCTTACTACTCAAATTATATAATATAGAAAGGGAAAGAAAGGATCGTTCCCACAGAGAGGACTTAGGTTGTCAATATGCTTCGGTTTCCTATAAATAACAATGGGGGGTTTTCTGATTTTTATATAACAAACTAAATAAAAGCAAACAATAAAGGTAAACAAATCAAATCAAGGATGAGAAAGAATTGGTCACGGATTTCATCTTCATTCACAAACATGTTTTCTACTCAATAACTAGAATTGATATTTGAATCTCAACTTTTATCAAAGGCCCTAGGATACCTTGATCGCAAGAATATCCCGCTAATTTCCTCTTGTCATCAACAAACACATAAAAAGATGCGAATGTGAATTCTACCTAGAAAGCAACCTAAAGTGTAAAA
>NW_020629196.1:0-294 GCF_003573695.1 Papaver somniferum
ACCCGATGTTCTCGTCCAGGTGAGATTTGAGGTGTGAAATATATCAGATTGGATGAAACTGCAACCTATTACTGAACTCAGGTTGCAAGGTTACTATATACAGACCCGATGCTCTGGTCCAGGTGTGATTTGAGGTGTGAAATATATCAGATTAGATGAAACTGCAACCTATTAATGAACTCATGTTGCAAGATTACCATGTACATACCCGATGTTCTCGTCCAGATGAGATTTGAGGTGTGAAATATATCAGATTGAATGAATTTGCAACCTATTACTGAACTCATGTTGCAA
>NW_020629197.1:0-405 GCF_003573695.1 Papaver somniferum
AGATCCGAATTAGCTTTCGGTTCCTTCTGCAAAGTTGTAGAGTTATCCGAGAGATTTCCGATGGCACCAAATTTGATCCCATTTGGATAAGTAGGTATTAATATATGCCTCAAACATTAAAAGATCAGGTTATAGAACCTTTAATAAAACTAGAACTTTTAGTTATTTGACTTAGCCCATAACTGGAGACTTGTATGAAATTATGTTGTGAACTTTGTGTGAGTCTTTTTGGCTAAATTATTAGAGTGCTTGTATGATTAACATTTAGTCGATATTAACAACGATCGATTCAAAGGATGAACCGTCGGATGGAGGAATTCAAGGTAGGAGTGGCTTGTCATCAAATCAGGTGGGAACTCTGTAACCTTCTTATAATCAGTAAATTTACTTTATCTGCGAGCATGA
>NW_020629198.1:0-873 GCF_003573695.1 Papaver somniferum
ACATGCATGAAATCAATACAATGTTGGACATCATTATAGCGCCAATATCTAAGTAGTCGCTGCCATATGTTGTACTTGCTCCAGTAAGTGGTTTCCCTGCCTTCCTCTTCCTCACCTGACCTATCGACTTCTTTTGATATTTTTCTGATGCGCTCAATTTTCGTTTTTCCGATGCGCTTCATCTTTCCACCTTTTCCAGGTGTAGCCTGCACGTCTTCCCCTTGAGTATTCGTCCCCTTCTTTCCCCATGAATTCTTTATACATTTTACCTCCTCATATATTTCTTCCCCGGTCATTGGTTCTGGAGCAGTCTCCCACTCTTGTTTTCCGCCAAATGCCCCCTTCTGCTTTCTGAACGGATGCTCATAAGGTAAAAATCTTCTATAACCAACATAAACATTCTTGTTTGAGTCATGAAGCCTAATACTGTGCGTTTTTTTACGACACACCACACAACCATGATATCCAGCGTAGCGACAACCACATAGTGTACCAAGAGCAGGATAATCGTTTATCGTCCACAAAACAACTGCACGTAGAGTAAACATTTCTTGGGCATATGCATCCCATGTTCTCTTTCCCTTCTCAAATAAGAATTGAAAATCTTTAACAAGAGGTTCTAAAAAGACATCGATGTTGTTTCCTGGCGCACCATCTATAAGTAACGACAACATGATGAACTTTCTCTTCATACACAGCCCCGGTGGAAGGTTGTAAATCACAACCAAAACTGGCCATACACTGTGATGTTTGGTGCCTGTGTTTACATCAACTCCATCAGCCGAAACAGCTAACCGCAGATTTCTTGGATCACCTTTAATTTCTGGGAAATTGTTATCTATCTCTCTCCAAGCATGTGAGTCTGCCGGATGA
>NW_020629199.1:0-1120 GCF_003573695.1 Papaver somniferum
GATACTACTAGCGCTGACAATCAATGCCAGCCTCCTCATCCAAACCACTCATGGTTTCTCTATTCATGAAGCCAGTATCAAAGACATCCAACAAGCTTTCGAAAACAAAACTTTAACCTCTAGGAAACTAGTTGAGTTTTACATCCAGCAAATCCAAGCCCTCAATCCACTTCTTAAAGCCGTGATCGAGGTTAACCCTGACATATTGGATCTGGCTGACCAAGCTGACAAAGAAAGAAGTTACAAGAATGGGCCTTTGAGTGGGATGCATGGGATTCCAATCCTTATCAAGGATAGTATTGCAACAAAAGATAAACTAAACACTTCTGGGGGGTCTTACGCTCTCGTAGGGTCTGTTGTACCACGTGATGCAGATGTAATTGCTAAGTTGAGAAAGTCGGGAGCGTTGATCATGGGAAGGCCAGTATGAGCGAGTGGGGAGCTGTCCGTGGTACAAAAGTTCCCGCTGGATGGTGTGCAGTAAGCGGACAGGGAAGGGTATGTATACAACTCCAACGTCTAAATACATCATGAGGCAGCTATGCATAGCTATTAAATGTTTAGATAATATAGTTATCGAACTAATGTTAATTCACTTGTGCGTGCAGAACCCATACTATCTAAGTGGGGGTACATGTGGTTCAAGCAGTGGCTCTGCTATTGCTGTGGCCGCATATTTGATACTAGTTGCTTTGGGAACGGAAACAGATGGCTCATGCCTCTGCCCATGCAGTTTTCACTCTGTTTGCGGAATCAAGCCTACAGTAGGACTATGCAGTCAGTACGGTGTTATCCCAATTGCGCCAACATTTGACACAGTTGGGTAAGTGCGTACATAAATATGCGGCAGTCAATTGTTCCTTACAAAATTTATATATGCATATTAATATTGAATTTGGATGCAGACCTATTGGTAAAACTGTAACGGATGCGGTATACGTACTGGATGAAAAATTGTTGGTCATGCTGACTTCAACAGTGAAGCAACAACCAGCGTGAAAGACTTCATACCGGAAGGTGGTTACAAGCAATTTCTTAAAAAAGATGGCCTCGTTGGAAAACGAATCGGTGTGGTCCGGAATCCCTTCTACACTTATCCTGTAGGTTCAGCACTTCAAAA
>NW_020629200.1:0-850 GCF_003573695.1 Papaver somniferum
ACATGTTTCGACCCATGCCCATGCGCGTGTACCAAGCACCAAGTCCGTGTCTACTTGAAATTATTTTTTGCAAGTTTTTAACTTGATAAATAATTTATTTAAGAGTTTTATTTATGGATAAAATTCCTTTTTTGTGTTTAATTGTTTTACAAGAAACAAAACTCGTTTTATAAGAAAAAACCTAAACCTAACTTGATTTGCAAGTTAATTTTCCTATAAATACAACTCGAAAATCTCTTTTCAAAACACACAACTCGAAAAATACATGTTTCGACCCATGCCCATGCGCGTGTACCAAGCACCAAGTCCGTGTCTACTTGAAATTATTTTCTGCAAGTTTTTAACTTGATAAATAATTTATTTAAGAGTTTTATTTATGGAAAAAATTCCTTTTTTGTGTTTAATTGTTTTACAAGAAACAAAACTTATTTTATAAGAAAAAACCTAAACTTAACTTGATTTGCAAGTTAATTTTCCTATAAATACAACTAAAAAATATCTTTTCAAAACACACAACTCGAAAATACATGTTTCGACCCATGCCCATGCGCGTGTACCAAGTACCAAGTCCGTGTCTACTTGAAATTATTTTTTACAAGTTTTTAACTTGATAAATAATTTATTTATGAGTTTTATTTATGGAAAAAATTCCTTTTTTGTTTTTAATTGTTTTACAAGAAACAAAACTCGTTTAATAAGAAAAAACCTAACACTAACTTGATTTGCAAGTTAATTTTCCTATAAATACAACTCGAAAATCTCTTTTCAAAACACACAACTCGAAAAATACATGTTTTGACCCATGCCCATGCGCGTGTACCAAGCACCAAGTCCGTGTCTACTTGAAATT
>NW_020629201.1:0-904 GCF_003573695.1 Papaver somniferum
AGGAAGAGATTCTACCGCTAAGACAAGAGGACAAATTCAAAATATTTGCAATGTTGGTTGTTATCTTTCTCAAGTAGAACCGAGAAATATTGATGAAGCTCTTAGCGATCCCTTTTGGGTGAATGCAATGCATGAAGAGTTAAATCAATTTCAAAGACAAGACGTATGGGAACTAGTACCTTGTTGCTGGTACTAAATGGATGTTCAAGAATAAGTATGATGAATATGGCACAATTGTCAGAAATAAAGCCAGACTCTCAAGGATATTCACAGATTGAAGGTATCGACTTTGACGAAACCTTTCCTCCTGTGGCACGCCTTGAGTCCATCCAGTTATTATTAGCTCATTCTTGTTTTCTTAAGGTTAAGCTGTTTCAAATGGACATAAAATCCGCGTTCCTAAACGGAATTCTGAAGGAAGAAGTCCATGCCGCTCAACCAAAGGGTTTTGAAAACCATGATTTCCCAGATCATGTTCTTCAGCTTAAAAAGGCATTATATGGGTTAAAACAAGCACCTATAGCCTGGTTCGAAAAATTTACTACTTCTCTTCTTAGGAAATGTTTTTCGAGAGGCGTAGTTGATAAAACCTTGTTTACCAAATGGAGTGGGAAAGACATTGTCATTGCTCAAGTCTATGTAGATGATATCATCTATGGTTCAACTTCTGAGAAACTTGCAAAAGATTTCCAAGTCTCTCTTGGCAAAGAATTTGAAATGAGCAATGTTGGTGAATTAAAATTCTTTTTAGGATTACAAATTCAGCAACATAAGGATGTAATTTACATATCCCAAGAAAAATATGCAAAGGATCTTGTCTCAAGGTTCGGTCTGGATAAGTCAACTCCAAAACTGACACCTATGCCCACTACTGATAATACTACACAGAGATGATAAAGGAGTA
>NW_020629202.1:0-908 GCF_003573695.1 Papaver somniferum
AGGAAGAGATTCTACCGCTAAGACAAGAGGACAAATTCAAAATATTTGCAATGTTGGTTGTTATCTTTCTCAAGTAGAACCGAGAAATATTGATGAAGCTCTTAGCGATCCCTTTTGGGTGAATGCAATGCATGAAGAGTTAAATCAATTTCAAAGACAAGACGTATGGGAACTAGTACCTTGTTGCTGGTACTAAATGGATGTTCAAGAATAAGTCTGATGAATTTGGCACAATTTTCAGAAATAAAGCCAGACTTGTCGCTCAAGGATATTCACAGATTGAAGATATCGACTTTGACGAAATCTTTCCTCCTGTGGCACGCCTTGAGTCCATCCGGTTATTATTAGATCATTCTTGTTTTCTTAAGGTTAAGATGTTTCAAATGGACATAAAATCCGCGTTCCTAAACGGAATTCTGAAGGAAGAAGTCTATGTCGCTCAACCAAAGGGTTTTGAAAACCCTGATTTCCCAGATCATGTTCTTAAGCTTAAAAAGGCATTATATGGGTTAAAACAAGCACCTATAGCCTGGTTCGAAAAATTTACTACTTCTCTTCTTAGGAAAGGTTTTTCGAGAGGCGTAGTTGATAAAACCTTGTTTACCAAATGGAGTGGGAAAGACATTGTCATTGCTCAAGTCTATGTGATGATATCATCTATGGTTCAACTTCTGAGAAACTTGCAAAAGATTTCCAAGTCTCTCTTGGCAAAGAATTTGAAATGAGAAATGTTGGTGAATTAAAATTCTTTTTAGGATTACAAATTCAGCAACATAAGGATGTAATTTACATATCCCAAGAAAAATATGCAAAGGATCTTGTCTCAAGGTTCGGTCTGGATAAGTCAACTCCAAAACTGACACCTATGCCCACTACTGATAATACTACACAGAGATGATAAAGGAGTA
>NW_020629203.1:0-570 GCF_003573695.1 Papaver somniferum
CATATTTATTCGGTGCAATTAATCATAAAAGAGTTGCATAAATAAATTTAAATAAATTTTACCACATAACTTTTGAAAGAACGGCTTCCTCCGTCACCCCTGGGATTGGATTTAGCTACTCATGATGAAAAACCTCTCAAAATGATTCATTGATGCTCAAAAGTTGTTTACAATCAAGAGAAAATGTAAATATAATCGGGTTTGGAACGCATATAAACGTTACACACTGCCGTTACAAGAGCGACAGAAATGAAAAGTTGTTCCCTGGTTGAATGCTACCCACAGATGGGTGTCGCAGACGCTTGCGAAGAATGACTGTTGCTGCGAGTCTGTTCTTCCCTTCTCGCACCAGCAGAAACTTTCTCTCTGTATGTTTTTTTTCTTTGATTCTCTCGACTCCAAACTCTCCCCCAAAACTCTCCAACCCTTCTCAACTCTTTAGACTTGTATTTATAGTGTTTTAGAACAAAAATATCCGACCATAACACCGTATAATCTCCCATTAATCCCGTCGTTGCTCGCTGCCCATATTTAACAATAATTTCCATTTTTGGCTTCTACACACGTAAA
>NW_020629204.1:0-1011 GCF_003573695.1 Papaver somniferum
CACATAGATGAATTGTGTTAGAATTTGGATTAGTTCTGCATGGTCTTTCATCCTTCTTATATTGTGAAATTTTACTTCCTTCATATATTCTTGAATCAACGTACATAGAAATGCAATTTTTACTAACATACTGCCTTAGAACATATTTATTGTGATTACAATACATTTTTCAAACTTTTTCTGTTAAAGATGAGTTTAACTAGTTTACAATTTAGTCTCAGAAATCGACTTCCGACTTATAACGAAGAGTGTAGACTTTTTTGAGTTAATGTATAATAAATTTCAACATTTTTATGAACTCTTTATTTTTGTCCTGAATTTGTCTTTCAATTTGATTCAAATAGATGAAATTTGTTAGAATTTGGATTAGTTCTGGCAGGTCTTTCATCCTTCTTATATTGTGAAATTTAACTTCCTTCATATTTTCTTGAATCAACGTACATAGAAATTCAATTTTTACTAGACGTAATGGCTTAGAACATATTAATTGTGATTACAATACGTTTTTCAAACTTTTTCTGTTAAAGATGAGTTTATCTTGGTTACAATTTAGTCTCAAAAATCAACTTCCGACTTATAACAAAGAGTGTAGACTTATTTGATTTAACGTATAAAAATTCAACATTTTTATGAACTCTTTATTTTTGTATTGGCTTTGTCTTTCAATTTCACTCAAATAGATGAAATTTGTTAGAATTTGGATTAGTTCTGCATGGTATTTCATCCTTCTTGTGTTGTGAAATTTGACTTCCTTCATATTTTCTTGAATCAACGTACATAGAAATGCAATTTTTACTAGACGTATTTCCTTAGAACATATTATTTGTGAAAACAATACATTTTTCAAACTTTTTATGTTAAAGATGAGTTTATCTAGTTTACAATTTAGTCTAAGAAATCAACTTCGGACTTATAACAAAGAGTGTAGACTTATTTGAGTTAACGTATAAAAATTCAACATTTTTATGAACTCTTTCTTTTTGTGTTGGCTTTGTCTTTCTATTTGATTCA
>NW_020629205.1:0-1292 GCF_003573695.1 Papaver somniferum
TGTACGTTGATTCAAGAAAATATGAAGGAAGTCAAATTTCACAATAGAAGAAGGATGAAAGACCAAGAAGAACTAATCCAAATCCTAACAAATTTCATCTATCTTGAATCAAATAGAAAGACAAAGCCAACACAAAAAGAAAGAGTTCATAAAAATGTTGAATTTTATATGCGTTAACTCAAAAAAGTTTACACACTTCGTTATACATCTGAAATTGATTTCTGTGACCAAATTGTAAACTAGATAAACTCATCTTTCACACAAAAAGTTTGAAAAATGTATCGTAATCACAAATAATATGTTTTAAGGTATTACGTCTAGTAAAAATTGCATTTCTATGTACGTTGATTCAAGAAAATATGAAGGAAGTCAAATTTCACAATAGAAGAAGGATAAAATCCCATGCTGAACTAATCAAAATTCCAACAAATTTCATCTATTTGAATCAAATTGAAAGACAAAGCCAAAGCAAAAAGAAAGAGTTCATAAAAATGTTGAGTTTCATATACGTGAACTCAAAAAACTTTACACACTTCATGATACATCTGAAATTGATTTCTGAGACTAAATTGTAAACTAAATAAATTAATCTTTAAAAGCAAAAGTTTGAAAAATTGTATTGTAATCACAAATAATATGTTCTAAGGCATTACGTCTAGTAAAAATTGCATTTCTATGAACGTTAATTCAAGAAAATATGGAGGAAGCCAAATTTCACAACAGAAGAAGGATGAAAAACCAGCAAGAACAACAAATTTCATCAATCTTGAATCAAATAGAAAGACAAAGCCAACATATAAAGAAAAAGTTCATAAAAATGTTGAATCTTATATACGTTAACTCCAAAAAGCCTACACTCTTTGTTATAAGTCGGAAATTGATTTCTGAGACTAAATTGTAAACTAGATAAACTCAAATTCAACAGAAAAAGTTTGAAAAATGTGTTATAATCACAATTAATATGTTCTAAGGCAATACGTCTAGAAAATATTGCATTTCAATGTACGTTGATTCAAAAAAATATGAAGGAAGTCAAATTTCACAATAGAAAAAGGATGAAAGACCAAGAAGAACTAATCCAAATCCTAACAAATTTCATCTATCTTGAATCAAATAGAAAGACAAAAGCCAACACAAAAAGAAAGAGTTCATAAAAACGTTGACTTTTATATGCGTTAACACAAAAAAGTTTACACACTTCGTTACACATATGAAATTGATTTCTGAAACTAAATTGTAAACTATATAAACTCATCTTTAACATAAAAAGTTTGAAAAATGTATCGTAATCA
>NW_020629206.1:0-7093 GCF_003573695.1 Papaver somniferum
TGATAATGACCGCATCAGTGTCAGTTGAAAATCTCAAACTGTCGGATAACCCAGTGACTAAGTGGGGACAACATTCCCGGAGGATCGGGTCCTTACAAATAGAATTATAGTCGACCACGGGTTACCTGTCGATGGTGAAAGAGTATGCTTGACGGATTGTGTCGGGAAAGGGTCTCATGCGTGAGAAAAAAACGCCAGAGTCAAGGATTGAACATATTTCGGAGCCGAGGACGGCTCCAAATTAAGTTGGTGGTATTATAGTACTCCGACTCGGCAGGTAGGATTCGTCAAATGGAATATAGGTAATGGTTTGTTCTTTCCTAACACCGAGACCTTTTCAGCATAATTGGCTTCATATTTGGAGAAAAATCTTTATAGTTAAGCATGCTCGGTATTGAGTAATTTTGGGATGGGTGACCTCCTGAGAAGCTGCTGATGGATGACCGCAACGGTGGCCATTGAAAACCATATAATGTCAGATGACCGCAGCGGCTAAGTGAGGACATATCGGTAGCGGGTCAGTCATTACATTCTACTACATTACGCTTCTAAATGTGAGGCTATTCGTTGCATAAAAATAATAAAATCATGATTAGTTAGTAAGTCAAATCGTTAAGTACTTAACCTAATAAAAATACGCTCTACCAATAATAAACTCTGTTATCCATCATCATTGAATAAAGATAACGTGAAACCATTTATCAAGAAATACGTGAGGCGATGCGAAATTAATCACTGGGCACCAATACTTGCCACCGGCATTATGGCCCACTTATATAATTGTTAGACAATCTAACTAAGTTTGGTACTGCTTTTTTCTTTCAAAAAAAAATACCTTGAAAATATATTTATAGCAATATTTTTTCATCCTAGTGTTTAGCAAAGATTTCATAAAGTGTTTTTTATGCAAAACACTTCCAAAATCTATAATTTTAAAAGTGGGGGAGAAGGAGCTTTTAAAAGCTTCAAAAGCAAATGCTATAATTCACCCTAATTTCATATTTTATTTTCCAATTCTATCCCATCTTTTTTTTATAACTGACAACAATTATCCTTGATATATATCACCAATTTTTATTCGTTATATTTTATTCTTTAAAGATTATTATTTTTTATTTTCAAGCTACATTTTATGTTATACTTTATGACTGAAATATACTTTAATTAAACAATAAATATTAAGAAATTATTGATTTTTAAAAGGTGGTTAAGAAAAATAATACTTTTTAATAATAATACTAATTAGTAAGTTTAATATTACATATATGTCTGCTTTCGTCATTTTCTCACTAACTATAACTAAACCTGATATTTTCCGATTAAAATAAACTTTAGCTTTAGTTTATAATTTCCGACCATTTAATTGCTTTTTTCTACAGAGCTCGGCATAGTAACGTACATCGGCAACCATTCAATTGTTTTTTTTACATAGGTCGGCCCAACAACGTGCATCGGAAAAGCACTTTTGTAAAGCGCGCAGCCATACCAAACTAATCCTGAGCATAAAAAATATATTTATTATCATCATTAGTAGAATAATTATATATTATCATTTTTAATTTGACATTAGTCATAAGTACAATTCAAAGCTAGGCTAAGTCATCCTGTGTTAGTGGTGGTCAGGATTTGTCTAGACAAAGAAAAATCAAGGGTTGTGGTTGACCACCCACTACAACTCGCACGCGTGGCATTAATTCCAATATTATGAATAAAAAATGAATACTCAAGTAAAGATATGGATTTTCAAAATTATAACGGGGAGGTTCGAACTCATGATCTATTGTGCCCTAAGAGTGGCCTCTAACCAGTGTTCCACCTTGTTTGGAATTAATAGAAAAGATAAATCAACGGTGGTGGTTTGTTCAACTTAAATATCATAATTGCTTTATTAATTAGTGTTTCACTAATTGCACATAATAAATAATCTATTCATTATAAAATATTTTATTAATTAGTGTTTCACTAATTGCTCATAATAAATGACTAATCATTTTTTAATTATAAATGTTGTCTTAATTAATGATAATATTTATTTCTATTAATAAGTAATTTTGATAAATAATATCGATAGACATTTTTGGCGACAATGAGTAGTAGAAGAGGTGGAGGCTGAAAGATTAGTGGTGGTTAAGGGCGGCGCCAAGCACAATTATATTTATTTTTGTTCTTTTATCATAAAATGGGATACAAAGTCCATTTTTCACATGTATCCAACTTGCCAAGAGTTTTTCTCCCTTTTTCCTCAAAATCCTGGCTCCGCCCCTGGTTTGTGGTGGAAGAAGTAGTGACCGTAAGTGTTGGTGAGTAGTGATGGACAATATTAATTTTATGTTGTCGTTACAACATCAATAACATCGTAGTGTGGAAGATGTGGTTGGTTGTTTTTAACACTTTTGATAAAGGAAGGTACCATATATTTCAGGGATGATATCATACAAGATAATATTTGCATGATCGTAGTTGGATCACCCAAATGGTATCCTTGTTATCTTTGGTACTATATCATATAAATCATGAGTTTTTAATGTTAAAATAAAATTGATTGCACTACAAAAAAGAATATATACACGGAAAAAAAAATAATGAAACTAATCAATTGACGATATTTTGTTCAATCTAAACCTCATACATGGCACTTGTGCTTGAAAATTAGAATTGCGTCCAACAACCTACATGGGGTGGGTGGCATTGATGGTGGCAGTGGTGGAGTCAAAAATTGACATTGAGGAGGCCTACTTTTTTTTTTAAAAAGAAACATGTAAACTTTGGTGGACTAAACCATAAATATATATATGGATAAAGTACTATTTATAAAATAAACTAAAAAAATTATGTAGGTATTAAAATTTAAGGGGTTAGAGCCAGGTTAGTCAACCCTTGGCTCTGCCACTAGGTGGTAGTGGATAAAAAAAATGGATTCATATGGTTTTATGGTGGTGGCGGGTATTGGTGAGCAAAAACATATTATGCTAATTTCGTAATGCCACAAAATATGTAACGTTATATTATAAAGTATAAAACGTGGTTGATCATTCTAATGTTAAAATAAACTCGATAAAATTAGGTAAATCGATGTTACTGCTACGGGTTTTTCCATTGATTCTCGGTTGTGAACACAGGGGTTTGAATGGATTTTTAATCTTTTCAATCCAGCAACAACAGTTGAGACTCAGTGGTTTAATTGGAATCCGAGATCGGGTTTAAACGAAAGTTTTCAACTGAGAACCAATACAAAAACAATCCATCTAAGATGGTGCATTTGAAGACAAATTGAAGTTATGTAATGAAATCAAAGAGTAGGTTTTGATGATAAATTAGGGTTTTATTGTGGTTGAGGATTTGAAGCTGAAGTTAGGGTTTTTCTGGAATTGAAGCTGCTGGTATTTGAGAATGGAATTGATTACAGGTTCGACTTCGGTTGAACAATGGGTATTTTCTGATAGGTTGAAGCAGGCAGTGAACGTTGTTTCTCATTACAGGGAAGTGATGGTGGCAGTGTGTTGCAGATGAATCTGGTGTTTGAAGTTAAGGGATGGGTCTTGTTGTGTAGCTGAGCGGAAATTGCAGGAGGTATTGGGTCTGAAATAGAAGGTGGTATATATCCATAGAGAAAGCAAGGTACTGAGATGGTTTGTAATGAAGTAGACTGTG
This sequence comes from Papaver somniferum, assembly GCF_003573695.1. Lineage (NCBI taxonomy): Eukaryota > Viridiplantae > Streptophyta > Magnoliopsida > Ranunculales > Papaveraceae > Papaver > Papaver somniferum. The sequence goes on from NW_020629206.1 coordinate 3,652, forward strand.
TGTTGTTGCTGAATTCGAGAACTGAAATTGCAGAATTGAGTTGCAGCTGAGCAGCTGAATCATTGAGAGATGTTGGTGCTGTTTATGGTGGTGGAAGTATAGCTTATGGAGCTGGCGATGTAGCTGCAGTTTCAGCTGTAGTTCTGGTGGATTGTGGCTGAGATTGCAGTCAGGGAAAGAGGTTTGCTGAGATTTATGCAACTGGCTTGAAATGGTTGCTGCTGAAGTTGAGCCTTAAGTGGCAGTTGAGGTTGAAGCTGCAGTTGGAGTTTGAATTGATGATGTTTCAGAAGCAAGAATGGAGATGATGTTGTGCCGCTATTGACCAGTGAGGGACTGTAATCTAGGGTCACTTTGTTGGTGGTGAAGATGAATTGCAGCCGATAGACAGTGTGTTGCAGTCAGGATTCGTCAACACAGAAGCTTGAGTAGAACTGAAGAAATTGTGTTACATCTGAGAGTTCAGTGCAGTTAGAGGTGGTACTGAGAATGCAATGGTGAATATGCGATGACTCAAATGCAGGTGCAGTGCTTGGAGTGGCAGGATATAGTGAATTGAGATGTCACAGAGAATGAGCTGCTGTAATTGAATGGGTCTGAGATGATTGCAAGAAGAAATGTCGCAGAATGAATAGATAGAGCTACAGGGAAGTGATAAAGAAGTGTTGCGGTGAAGTGGTATTGGAACTGCAAGTAGCTGGGAGCTGGTAGTGGTGGATTGGGAGCTACGGATGAGGATAATGGTTTGCGTGGGAGTTATTGAAACATGAAATAAGACAATGATGTGGTTATGACTGCATAACATGTCATGCAGTCGAGAAAATTTCTGCATAACATCTTATGCAGTCGTGAAAATGGATGCATAACCTGTCATGCATCTGCAAAATTTGTTGCATAATTTGCATTCCAGAAAACGGTTGCATAACACGTTATGCAGTAATTTTTTTGTTACTATTGAAACCAACAAAAACAAAGACTGCATAACTTGTCATGCACCTACAATAAAATATGCATAACATGTAATACAGTCGTGAAAATGGATGCATAACTTGTTATGCGTCTGAAAATATAGCTACATAATGCATTATGCATCGAGAAAATAGATGCATAACCTGATATGCATCCGTAAATAAGGATGCATACTGCATTATGCATCATCTTTTTTATGTACGCACTAAAATCAATCAAAACAATGGTTACATAACTTGTTATAGATGCATAACTTTGTTATCCGAAATGCAATTTGTTATGCAGTGGAGAAAATGATTGCATAATTCGTTATGCGTCTGCAGAATATGTTATGCATCTTTTTCGGTGGCTGCATAATGGTTATGTATCAAGTTTTCGAAAAAAAAATCCTAAAATGATGATCACCTCCGATTTTTTCGTGAAAAACAAAAATTTGATATTCTTGTTTGTACCCGTTGCGTAGCTCTCTTAAAAAGATTTCCAACGATATAAAATTTGTAAAATTCCAAGGCGCGGATTTTTAAATATGTTATATCCAAGTTGCGTTGCCAATTATACCCCTGATGTATAACCTGTCATGCGGATGCATAATCCGTCATGCATACATTTTTAATAATTTTATATAATTATGGATGTCACGAAAATAATTATGGGTGTCACGGTACCTAAAATTAATTATGGGTCTGACAATGAAAATATTATATTTTTTTGGGTCTCCCCTAAGTTTCCTTTTATGTTGCCCATATTTGTAGTCCAAATCGCCACCCAAGCTTATGTGTGGGATGCACAGTCATTTTGATCTTCTTTTGCCATTCAAAACTTGTTTATTTGATTTTCTAGAACTAAGGTGATCGAGTATCCTTGTCATTTGAGTTCAAAAAAGAATAACAGCTGCTGTTGAGGAAAAAAAAAAGAATGACAGATGAACGACTTAACAGATGTATACACTGGTACCAGTGCGCACCAATTTGTAGACGGTCGGCTATGTATGTAATATCCATGAGATTTTCCTTTTGAGTTCAACAAAAAAAAAATATACAGTATAAGATTCTCCTTTGGCAGCCAAATTTACACCATTTTTGTAACTTAATGACAGTTGACTGCAACTGGGGAGGTTAATATCTATTTGACAAAAAAGTTGCACTAATTAAGTTGGCATCAGCAGTTCATTATGATTTGACATATATATAATGAAATTGACCTCATGTTATGACTAGGCCTTGTTTGGTAAAATTTATGATTATAGATAATCATAAATTGATAAATGATTATATCATAATCATTTTTAAAATAAATTTTTCCAAACACTTATTTCAAATAATTAATTATCTTAAAATGATGATCTTAAAAAGGAGAGGAAAGAACAATGATCTAGGATATTTTTTAGTCCTATGTTGTTTTTTTGTCTCTCTCTTAATAGTTTAGAGAAAATAAGAAGAAACAACTTTTTGTTGTTTATGGAAATAATTGATTTTTTCAATTATGATTAAAATATAAAATTATTATAATGATTACCAAACGCATATAGAATCAATTATAATCTGCATAATGGATTATGGGTTGATAATCGATTAAAATAATGGTTATCAAACAGCCCCCTAATGTCCACGGAAATGTTTTAATAAAAAATTCCACAAAAAAATAAGATTGACCATGGAATATTTTGGATGTTATATAGATTTTCGCGAATGGAAGTATTTGTTGAGGATACTTCACCCAATTCTGAAGTGATTTAATCTTTTCACACAATTTCCAAATTTAGGGTTACAGTTTCTGAAGTAAGTCAATCAAATCAAAACTCTGAACCGTAAAATCGAAACTAAGTAAAAATTATTCGAAGTCTACACTGGGAAATTGATGAGGATGAAGAGTGATTTTGAAGTTGGTAATACTGGCGATGGTAGTGGTTCAATCGATGGAGAATCGGGGTAGAAAGAAGAAGAAGAAATTGGTAGTGGTGGTGAAGATAGAAAGTGAAGTGAAGATAGTGTTAGTTGACCTGTTAGTTTTTGTGGTGGTGGGTGGTGTCGAATGTTGGTAGTGGTGGTGTGGACGGTTGAAGGAGGTGAAGGAGAAATCGAGAATCAGAATGAAACTGGATTTTCTTTCTCATATCTAATCTATTATCCGACCTTTTTACAAATTTAGCCTCATATTTTTTGTATTATTACAATGACCCAGACAGGAAAGTCAAAAACACGGAGGGACAATCGGGTCATTGTTTTATCTCCTTACTCCCCTGCGCCTAGTTAGTAAGTTCGCGAATGATTCGCGAATTTTTCCATATCACGAATTTTACCGTCTTATTCGCGTACGTTTGCAACTCCGAACCCAAGTCGCGTATTATGTGGCATTCCCGGATTATTCGCGAACCGTTCACGAATTTTACATATTCCGAATGATACGTCCGCTTAATTCGCCATAAATTCTTTAGCTTTTACTTTTCAAAGACTCCACTTTTTGGGCTTTACTG
>NW_020629207.1:0-314 GCF_003573695.1 Papaver somniferum
AAAGTTGCCATTTCTGGCGCTATCGGAGCAACATGGATTCTCTCCTCAGTCAAAGAACGTTCAAAAACAGACTCTTCAAAAGCCGGACTTTCTAGATTAAGGTAATCGAGACGCTTCGAACTACTAGGTTTTTTTTTAGCAAATCTACCTAGTGCGTCTCTTTTACGTTCAGGCATACAATAGAATTTTCTAAATTGGAAGGGTAAGCAAACACAGATCAAGGCCGACTCAACCAAATCAAACCTATTGATTTATAGCAAACAAAAAGCATGATGACTCCACTTAGATTGTTTCTAGACCAGCTTCTAATCCTT
>NW_020629208.1:0-806 GCF_003573695.1 Papaver somniferum
AGAAAACCCCTTCTGTTAGCACCGTCATTAGCAACAAAGTTTAACTAGCACAGAGCAAACACAAAAAAAGATCTTAAACACGCCACAACAAAACGGGACCACGTGTCCAGTCTTATGCCCTGCTTACCCAATGCTGGTTGAAGCATTCTTGCAACCAGCTAGCGAGCACATATCAAATTCTTGTTGTTTTCTCTTTCCGGATCTTAGAGGTTTGGCACAAATAATGTAACTGAACAGACTCCAAACCTCTAATCACCAGATAACTCCCAACAATGAAAAATTCATTTTATCAGTGACTTGTGTAACTTGTTGGCAATTGAGGGGGTATTGCCTGTGAGAGTGAGAACTACTTGGGAACCCTCAATAATTTACTTAAAATAAAGGGCCCAAAACATCAAATTCACCATTACATAGTGGCAAATTCTAAAACAAACCTTGGTTGTTCTCAACTGAATTCCTCCAGTTCTTCATGTCTATTGAGCTTACTCAAACAACCCACTAATCCCTCACAATCAAACCTTCTGCATTAAAACATTAAAATCATTTCAAAATTAAAATCTTTGCACATAAACAAAGTTTAATAAATTAAGCCAAAAAGTATAACAACAAATACCTATTAGGTTTGCAATCAAAGAAACCCAGACCCAACACAAACAAACTGTAAGGAAACAGGCTTAGCCTTAGAGAGAAGAAAGTAGAAAGAGCGTGTGCTTTCTTTCTTTCTTTCAATCTCTCTGTCTCTCTCGGCTCTGTGTATCTCTGGTGGAAAGAGCACGAAGATATTTAAGGCCTAGATATTTAGCGTT
>NW_020629209.1:0-408 GCF_003573695.1 Papaver somniferum
TGGTACAATTGCCCTAGCTCGAGCTATTCCATCATTTTCTCTCCTAGGGTTTCAGGAACTGTGAAGAGGAGAAAGTGATATAATAGTAGGCTAGAATGATGGGGGATTAGGTGGTAGTGATGGGTTCGAGTGTTTGGGTATTTGACGGCTCGTGGAGGGGAGTGGTGGTGGTTGAGGCAACGGAGAGGGTGGAGTTGGCAGGAGCAGAGCTCGACTGCTCGAAGGAGGAAGATGAGAATTTGGGTAAGGTGCGTTTGGCTGAAGGGTATAGGTGTCAGGTGTTGTAGTGTTGAGCGGAACATAAAAATCTGATGCACATCGAAGCGTTGGATTACCAATTCTAGATTGATTCTAACGGCAAGATGGAAGCAGGTCTTGAGACACCGTTGGATGCGTGACACAACGAAA
>NW_020629210.1:0-305 GCF_003573695.1 Papaver somniferum
GAAGATGTATAGACTTTCCGTTGTATACACTATTCTTTGCGCATCCAATAGCAGCTTGCCTGTCACAGTGGATTGCGATCGAAGACACAGGCTTGGGCCAGAGTGGAATTCCACCCAGGAAACCTCGTATCCATTCAGCTTCCTCTCCAGCTTTCTCCAAGGCAATAAACTCAGACTACATGGTGGATCGGGCTATACATGTCTGTTTGGTAGACTTCCATGACACAGACGCACCACCAAGTGTGAAGATGTACCCGCTAGTGGATTTTCACTCATCTGAGTCTGATATCCAGTTAGCATCACAA
>NW_020629211.1:0-742 GCF_003573695.1 Papaver somniferum
CGGAGTTAGTTGCGCGATGAATCGACTGATATATTGAATTCTTCCTAGAAAACCTCGCACTTCCTTCTCGTTCTTGGGGGGAGGCATATTAATGATTGCATTCGCTTTCTCTGGATCATTTTGTATTCCTCTATTGATGACAATGAACCCTAGTAGCTTTCCTGATTTTACCCCAAATGTACATTTATTGGGATTAAGCCTCAACTTGTACTTCCTGAGCCGGTCAAACAACTTTTGTAGGTCTGATTGATGATCTTCTCTTCTTTCGGACTTGGCAATCATATCGTCTACATACACCTCCAACTTCTTATGCATCATGTCATGAAAAATAGTACTCATTGCACGCTGATAAGTATCTCCAGCATTTTTAAGACCGAAAGGCATCACCACATAGAAAAATGCCCCCAAGGTGTAATAAAAGATGTCTTCTCCCTATCTTCTTCTGCCATTTTTATTTGATTATATCATGAGAACCCTTCCATCAATGATAGTAAGCCACGCCCTGCAGCATTGTCGACAAGGATGTCAATATGGGGGAGGGGAAAGTCGTCTTTTGGGCTTGCCTTGTTAAGATTTCTGTAGTCGATGCACATTCGTACTTTGCCATCCTTCTTCAGGACCGGTACTATATTAGCCAACCATTCTGGATAATTTGTAACCATCAAAAACCCAGCTTCATATTGTTTGATCACTTCGTCATGTACCTTCAAAGACCACTCTGGTCGGAGCTTACACAATTTCT
>NW_020629212.1:0-750 GCF_003573695.1 Papaver somniferum
AAATTAATTTGTGATCATTATTCTAGAATAATCTTGAAGTTCCCTAGACTAGGTAAAGCCCAATACATTCTAGAGTTTTTGGGCCTCTAGAGTCTTCTTTTTAGTCACATGTAATCTAGAGAATTCTTTCTCTAGAATTCTCTTAAGGCATAGTAGATCATAGTCTCTAGAATTTTCATTTCTAGAGTTTTCTTCACTAGGCCTATAAATAGGCACTCCATGGTTTCATTTTGATCATCAAAACTCAAGTGAGTAACCAAGTAGTAGAGTGAGAGCTAGAGTTAGAGTAAGAGCCAAAGTGCCTCTTTGTAAACAACTAGTGGAAGCCAAAGTTGCTACACAAACCTCTTGTAACATTTTCATTTTCATATTAATCAAAGCCTCACTTTCCAATTAACCAACCTCTCTTTCAAAATCATTTCCATAAACCCATCACATTTCCGCATTGCGCCAACATAAATTATCACTTGGAGAAAATTTGTCATTGCTAGTTTTTTTTGTCTTGATAATCTGGATGTACCGCAGATGCACATATATATAAGTGAAAGCATACCTAAAGCCACAACTTGTTTCAGTCTGTTATATATTGAAAGTTTGATGTAGTAAATAGATGCAAAGTACAAACCTGATTTTGAACTACTGTTTGGTTTGTGCCAAGGACTAAGAAGAATTGACAGAATAAATGGAAGTTTGTCTGAGTTACAGTCTCAACTGAGGATTTAAAATAGAAGACCTTTCAAAAAAAAAAAA
>NW_020629213.1:0-1343 GCF_003573695.1 Papaver somniferum
AGAGATGGTGATCTTCCTCTTATTGTTATTTGCATTTTAAAATTGAATTCTCAACTAATATGTATTTACGACAACAACCAGCTATCTTCCTTACAACTGAAACGGGTATAATTTTTTTTACTAAGGCTGGAGGATTGGGCAAAGTCGACAATCAAGGATAACTTGGAGCTTGCTGCGAGCATATTCTGTCTATTGGGCTTCTAAGGTATGCGTTTGTTACTCAAATATTGCAGTATGTCTTTGCATATATTTGAGACTAACTGTACTCCTAATTAAATAGGTTTTTCTTTCTGATGATAAAAAAACTAAAGGATTAGTCGGATGCACAAGTACCACCAAGGTAGCACAACTTCAATCCTAGCCAGTTTCAGCATCTTATGTACCCTCATTAACATATTAAGTCTTCATGGGTCCCTATCAGTCTATCAGCCATAGCCCTGTAAGCTATTTCGTACTAGAAGTGTCTCTTACTCCCATCCACCTTATCATGCAATAAAATAATTGTTGAGTCGTATCTAAACTATTGAATAGTGGTGGAACTGACCAAATATTGATAAAGGTTGAGTTGGTTAAATTAGAGTGTACCAATCTGTATGATTTGTTTTGTTAAATATTAATGTACTGATCTGTATAATTCGTTTTTAAATTATAATGTACTGATCTGTATAGTTCATCGATCGCAACGCACTACTGGCAACATTTTGTATAAGTTTTTGCTTAGTAGTTTGTGAACTGTATCGCCTAATTGGTATCTTTTAACCAATACATTAATGGGTTATTATCTGATCCGTTTTAGGGTTTAGGGCCCATTAGAATATCCTATTCCTAGGTTAAAACATCTCCGAATTACTCTCCAAGTAATTTTAGAAGTAGAGTTTTATTCCTAGAAGGAACAATAGAGTTTTGTTCCTAGAAAGTTACAAAAATAGAGAAAATTACTCGTTATGTGTATTACTAGTTTTAGCTTAGTCTTAAACCTATAAATAGGTACCTTGAGTGCTTGTAGAGGACACGGCAGAAAGCTAGAGGAATACGAACAGAAAACAAACCAAGAGGAAGAAGCAATACCTAGGGCAGAAACTAAACCTAAAGGTAAACATTGTAAGTTCTTCTATTAAGCAATAAAATCAAAACATTCTATTGCAAATCTGTTTGTCTCTTACTCTACTTTGTTCAGCTATTCTTCATCTATCATATTAGGGTCTAGAAACGGATCAGTGGTGTCTAGAGCTAGAAAGTAGTTAAGCAATGTTTCCGGCAATGAATGGAAAGGCTTCGATCCAAGGGTAACACAATATTACCATTAGATCGTGATATTGACAAAAGAAGAAGAGTTTCAGTTT
>NW_020629214.1:0-517 GCF_003573695.1 Papaver somniferum
AGTATATAAAATTCAACATTTTTATGAACTCTTTATTTTTGTGTTGGCTTTGTCTTTCTATTTGATTCAAGATAGATGAAATTTGTTAGGATTTGGATTAGTTCTGCATGGTCTTTCATCCTTCTTCTATTGTGAAATTTGACTTGCTTCATATTTTCTTGAATCAACGTACATAGAAATACAATTATTACTAGACGTATTGCCTTAGAACATATTAATTGTAATTACAATACATTTTACAAACTTTTTCTGTTAAAGATGAGTTTATCTTGTTTACAATTTAGTCTCAGAACTCAATTTCTGACTTATAACGAAATGTGTAGACTTTTTTGAGTTAACGTATATAAAATTCAACATTTTTATGAACTCTTTCTTTTTGTGTTTGTTTTTTCTTTCTATTTGATTCAAGATAGATGAAATTTGTTAGGATTTGGATTTGTTCTGCAAGGTCTTTCATCCTTCTTCTATTGTGAAATTTGACTTCCTTCATATTTTCTTGAATCAATGTACATAGAAA
>NW_020629215.1:0-424 GCF_003573695.1 Papaver somniferum
CAACAGCTTGGCAGAAGGGCAAGTGCTGCACAGCAGCAGCAGCAGCTTGGCAGAGGAAGAGAGCAACGCAGCAGTGGTGCTGCAGCAGACAACAGCAACAGCAGCAGCAGAAGGGAAGGCAGCAGCACAAGTGCTGCACAGCAGGGAATGCAACAGCAGAAGGGAAGGCAGCAACACAAGTGCTGCACAGCAGGGAATGCAACAGCAGCTGCAGCTGCACAAGCAGTGCACAGCAGCACAAGGCCAAGAGGAAAGAAAAGCAGCAGTTAACAGGAAAAAGAGTAGCAGCAGGGGAAGCAAATAGCATAAGGCAGCAGTGCAATGCAGCAAGGCAAGTGCACAACAACAGTGACAGAATGCACAAGGCAGTAAATGCAGTGGGTAACTAAACAGCAACAAAAGGGAAGATACAACAGGGCAACAG
>NW_020629216.1:0-438 GCF_003573695.1 Papaver somniferum
TTGGCTCAACAATAGTTAACCAAATGGTTAGCCATATGAGCACTTTCATATCAACCATATTCTTCTTCACCATAACTAGTTCAAATGACTCAAATGAACTAGTAAGAGAGTTGTTTAATTGCAAAGAAATCTTATGTAACTACACAAGACACAATTGAATCAAAGACGATTTGATTCACTCGAAGCGGTTCATGAACTTTATAGCCACGGTTTGCATTTAGAATTCCTTAGTTAATATAAATAAGTTCACAAACAATCGTCTTTAGATATAACTGACTTAAGTTCGCAGACTTAGTTTGCGGACTTAAGTTCCCGGAAGGAGTTCTCAAACTCCATAAGATATTCTCGGGACGAGAACTTCCGTCAATTCGCGGACTGGGTTCGCGGACTGAGTTCACGGCTCTTGTTCCGGTTCTCTTGATCAACAAAGTTCGCAAA
>NW_020629217.1:0-638 GCF_003573695.1 Papaver somniferum
TTGTAATAATTTATTTAATTATTTATTTTGGGATTGTAATAATTTTTATTTTCTTTTTCTTTTTTTTATATTTGGGATTGTAATAATTTTTTATTTTCTTTTTTGTTTTTCTTTATTTTTCTTTTATTTTTCTTTTTTTCTTTTATGGGCTTGTTTTAATTATTATTATTGTTTTTATTTTCTTTTATGAGTTGTGATAATTTATGCTAGGTTTAGTTCAAAATTTTTTTTCCAAAGCCCAAAATTTGTAAACCAAAAAAACAAAATCCCTTCTTTAAACCAAAACCCATTCAAAAACCAAATCTTCATAACCCTTGGGCCAAATTGTTTCCGATTGCTCTGTCTGACCAACATGTTAGTTAAGGTACCTACTAGGACATGATTGTGACCTACAGAGACCAGACAAACAGACTTGTTAGAATTAACCCAGACGAACCTATCGAAATTCTAAGTTCTGAGGGAGACAGTCCAGATCAACCAGAAACAATGGGAGAACCACGTACCCTCAAGGATTATATGTACCCAACTAGAGCCAGTCAACCTTCTTGTATTGTGCTACCCGAGGCTAATGGCCATTATGAGCTGAAATCAAGCACAATACAGATGCTTCCTATTTTTAGAGGTGTTGAGAATGAAAA
>NW_020629218.1:0-801 GCF_003573695.1 Papaver somniferum
GTTGATTCAAGAAAATATGAAGGAAGTCAAATTTCACAATAGAAGAAAGATGAAAGACCATGCAGAACTAATCCAAATCCTAACAAATTTCATCTATCTTGAATCAAATAGAAAGACAAAGCCAATATAAATAGAAAGAGTTCATTAAAATGCTGAATTTTATATACGTTAACTCAAAAAAGTCTACACATTTCGTTATAAGTCGGAAATTGATTTCTGAGACTAAATTGTAAACTAGATAAACTCATCTTTAACAGAAAAAGTATGAAAAATTTATTGTAATTACAATTAATATGTTCTACGGCAATACGTCTATTAAAATTGCATTTCTATGTATGTTGATTCAAGAAAATATGAAGGAAGTCAAATTTCACAATAGAAGAAAGATGAAAGACCATGCAAACTAATCCAAATCCTAATAAATTTCATCTTTCTTGAATCAAATAGAAAGACAAAGCAAACACAAAAAGAAAGAGTTCATAAAAATGTTATATTTTATATGCGTTAACTCAAAAAAGTCTACACACTTTGTTATAAGTCGGAAATTAATTTCTGAGACTAATCTATAAATTAGATAAACTCATCTTTAACAGAAAAAGTTTAAAAAATGTATTGTAATTACAATTAATATGTTCTAAGGCAATACATCTAGTAAAAATTGCATTTTTATGTACGTTGATTCAAGAAAATATGAAGGAAGTCAAATTTCACAATTGAAGAAGGATGAAAGACCATGCAGAACTAATCCAAATCCTAACAAATTTCATCTATCTTGAATCAAATAGAAAGACAAAGCCAACA
>NW_020629219.1:0-806 GCF_003573695.1 Papaver somniferum
AGAAAACCCCTTCTGTTAGCACCGTCATTAGCAACAAAGTTTAACTAGCACAGAGCAAACACAAAAAAAGATCTTAAACACGCCACAACAAAACGGGACCACGTGTCCAGTCTTATGCCCTGCTTACCCAATGCTGGTTGAAGCATTCTTGCAACCAGCTAGTGAGCACATATCAAATTCTTGTTGTTTTCTCTTTCCGGATCTTAGAGGTTTGGCACAAATAATGTAACTGAACAGACTCCAAACCTCTAATCACCAAATAACTCCCAACAATGAAAAATTCATTTTATCAGTGACTTGTGTAACTTGTTGGCAATTGAGGGGGTATTGCCTGTGAGAGTGAGAACTACTTGGGAACCCTCAATAATTTACTTAAAATAAAGGGCCCAAAACATCAAATTCACCATTACATAGTGGCAAATTCTAAAACAAACCTTGGTTGTTCTCAACTGAATTCCTCCAGTTCTTCATGTCTATTGAGCTTACTCAAACAACCCACTAATCCCTCACAATCAAACCTTCTGCATTAAAACATTAAAATCATTTCAAAATTAAAATCTTTGCACATAAACAAAGTTTAATAAATTAAGCCAAAAAGTATAACAACAAATACCTATTAGGTTTGCAATCAAAGAAACCCAGACCCAACACAAACAAACTGTAAGGAAACAGGCTTAGCCTTAGAGAGAAGAAAGTAGAAAGAGCGTGTGCTTTCTTTCTTTCTTTCAATCTCTCTGTCTCTCTCGGCTCTGTGTATCTCTGGTGGAAAGAGCACGAAGATATTTAAGGCCTAGATATTTAGCGTT
>NW_020629220.1:0-649 GCF_003573695.1 Papaver somniferum
TTATTTTCCTTTATTTTCTTTTTCTTTTTTTTTTTTATTTGGGATTGTAATTATTTTTTTGTCTTTATTTTTCTTTTCTTTTTCTTTTTCTTTTTCTTTTATGGGATTGTCTTAATTATTGTTATTGTTTTTATTTTCTTTTATGGGTTGTGCTAATTTATGCTAGGTTTAGTTCAAAAAAAAATTCCAAAGCCCAATTTTAAACCAAAAACAAAATCCCTTATTAAAACCAAAACCCACTCAAAACCAAATCATCAAAACCCATTTTAAACCAAAATATTGGGCCTTTTTGTGGTCCAAAATTGTTTCCGATTGCTCTGACTAAAATGTTAGTTAAGGTACCTGCTAGGACATGATTGTGACCTACAGAGACCAAACAAACAGACTTGTTAGAATTAACCCAGACGAACCTATCGAAATTCTAAGTTCTGAGGGAGACAGTCCAGATCAACCAGAAACAATGGGAGAACCCCGTACACTCAAGGATTATATGTACCCAACGAGAACCAGTCAACCTTCTTGTATTGTGCTACCCGAGGTTAATGGCCATTATGAGCTGAAATCGAGCACAATACAAATGCTTCCTATTTTTAGAGGTGTTGAGAATGAAAACCCTTATCACCATGTGAGAGAATTCGAGGAGATTTGT
>NW_020629221.1:0-484 GCF_003573695.1 Papaver somniferum
TTGTGTCTAATTTGTCCTCAATGTCCGTATTGTTGGAACTCTATTTTCGTACTAATATTGTGTTTTTATGTATTTTTAGGAAATAAACATTTTTGGAAAATTCGGCTCGAAAAGTTGATTTTGGCACTCCCGGAGGACAAGTGTTATTCGGACTCTCGCTTTTGGATAAGGGGTAACCTAATTACTAAGGGGCACCCCGGGTCACCCCCAAGGCAGCTGCTATTCGCACCCCAGTTCTGGTTAGGGGGAGGACATCTTCTTCCCAAATTCAAAAACCAAAAATTGGCGGGAAAAAATGTTCTTGAACTGTCGTGACTAGGGTTGAGGATTTGAAGGTGTTCCAGTGAGATTCAATGGCCCAAATTAAATGGGTTTGTTCCTAGGGCCTAGATAGAGCTGGTATGGGTGTTGGATTCGGTCAAAATTGGTTAGATAACTGGTGGTAATCAAATCAGGGAAGATATTCTAAAATAGGAAAAATATT
>NW_020629222.1:0-532 GCF_003573695.1 Papaver somniferum
CGATTACAATTATATGGATGTATCCACTAGGATTGTATATGTACAACTTGTGTAACCCTATTATAAAGATAAGGCAAACATAATGCGGAAAAGGAAAAACATAAGACACCTGAAGTTTTGTTAACGAGGAAATTTAAATAGCAATTTGAACACCAAACTCTATTAAGCCGCTAAAAGCAGTAGCATACTATTATACGTCAGACCAAAATGTAGATGAGACTGAATCCACCCAGTTATAGCCGCGTTCCCTACGTCTCTTGAACCTCGCAAGGCTCTAAACAATTGATTATGTTAGCTGACGTCCTTTACACCCTAAGAGTTGCTTCGGACGAAGTGAAGACTTTTGATACCAATCTGCCTCTAATAGGTAAGCATATTTGATTTTCCCCTAGGTCGAATAGATCAAGGATTGGAAATCTATTTGTAATAAACAAATCTAGCAAACCTCAAAAATACGGAACACTTATACACTCACTTAGATTTGAATCCTGGATTCTTTACCACCTTTATCTTGATGAATCACAAAATCTGA
>NW_020629223.1:0-976 GCF_003573695.1 Papaver somniferum
AGCAACAAGAAAATCGCAAAAATCAGAATTAAAAACTTAAACAATCTTCTAATAAAACCATAGAAATACCCATAACATATTAACAGAAAATTTTAAATTAGAAAAAACGAGTAATACTCACATTTGTTTCCATAAGGTGCTAGTCTTAGTTATATCTCCTTTTTCATGTCTTCAGTTTAGCTACTTTTACTGATAAACCATTTAAACAGGAAAACAACACAATCAGAACCAATTTCATTTCACTGATACTTAGGTAAACATAGAATCAAATACCTAAAACAAATTAACAGCAAAAATTACTCACTTGTTATAATTCCCAGCACTATTCTTTGATTTAACTCGTGAAATACGCAAAAACAGAATACACTAATCAAATCATTGATTTAGATCCTTGACAGAATATCTATTAAGAGATTCTCTACGAATTCAAAAAAAAAATTTTTTTGCTAAGTCCAAATCTCTCTATGAATTCAAGTTTGTTAAGAACTTATCATGGGAAAAACATACCTTAATGAATATTGGAACTGTCTCCACATAAGTATTTACGGCAACATAGTTCATGAATGTTTCCAATAGCATACACAGTTTTAGTCAGCAATAAAACAAAAGCTAAACAGGGATATTTTATTTGAAACAAAACAAAAGCTAAACATGGATATTTTATTTGAAACTATACGCAAGCAGCAGGCTGATCAAATGCCAAACATGAAAGCGTTCTGCTCATAAATTATCCCTACAGAATTTGTCCTTGGGAGTACATAATCGAGACCTGCAAAAAACAAACAAGGTACTCCGACGCCCAAGTCAGAAATCTTCGCAAAATTTAGTAGACATATCGTTGGAGTTAAGAATTCATACCTTTTTTTTACACGTATGTTGTTTTCTTCTTTCATTCAGCACAAGTTTTGCTCATGAATAAGAATACAACTAAAAAAATGCCAGATTACCAATAGTCTAGTGAGCAATAAAACAAAAG
>NW_020629224.1:0-1109 GCF_003573695.1 Papaver somniferum
ATGTAGAGACTTTAAATGTATTATTTTTACCGCATTTATTTTTTAGAAAATTATATAATAAAACTGAGTTTATCTAGTTTATAGTTTGTTTTCAAAAAAAAGGATTTCGAATTCTAACGAAGTCACTAAACTTCCTTGAGTCAATGCATCCAAAATGCAAGATTTTTTCGACTCTCAAGCCTCTAGACATGTAATTTGTGACGGAAATATTTTTTATAAACATTTTTTATTCAAGGGGAGTCTTTCTTGTTCATGATTTTATCTTGATCACAGAGTTCCGACATCTAACGAAGCCGGTGGACTTCCTTGAGTCATTTGTGTTTATGATATTTTATTCAAATTTTGCAATTATTATCTAGCTTAAAGAAGATCCGAATCATTAGGATGTTATTCACGGATGCAAACCTTATCTCCTTCTTTACATGTTTTATTATAGGTAATCAATGACCTTTTTAAGAGATTAGAAGTTCATTATTTGAAGGGATATTTTGAGTTTGGTGCCTATAAAATTTTACACTTTTGCGTTTGGTGCCTAACTTTGTCAAAATTTGAGTTTGGTGCCCAGTCAAAGAATTGACGTTGATTGAGCGTGTTGACCATCCTATTTAGAGTTAAAATTTTGAAATGAGTAACAAAATTCTAAACTTCGTTTTATTCTCTAACTGCACCTTATCTTCTACATACTCCATGTTTGAGAAATGAGAGTTGTTGATTTTCATTCACGAGGTTTTAGGTTCCACTCTTAATACTATCGGCATCTTCTTTCATTGCTAATCTCAAATCATACAATGAGCTACTATTATTTTCTCATATGACCATTAGTTTACAAAAAATTACATCCAAAGTATAAGCATAGCTCCCTTCATTGTTTACCCGTACCACCCTTCATTTTTTACCCGTAAATCATCCAAAATCTATCTCTCATGTAAACCCCAATAATCGTTTCCTTAACCCTTCAAACTAACCATTAGTGTATTGAACAAATGAATCCATGTAAATGACATTATTCATTTATTCAATTAATCATTACTGTATTAATTAAATTTGTTTCCATTTTCTATAAATCCATAGTTATCATGGCAATCAGATTATGTCAGCCTTATTTTTCT
>NW_020629225.1:0-337 GCF_003573695.1 Papaver somniferum
GAACTTGGTTATCCACATTGTTTTTAGCTTGTTTTCTACATTCCTGATCTGTATGACCAATTATCTTGCACTTAGAACAGAATTTCGGAACCTTTTGAATTTCAACAGGCTGCAGGAAATCCACACCACCACCAGAAACATGGATAGCATCAGTATCAGGCTCTGCGGAGTCAATATCCACCAAAACTGCAGCAAAGTGACCATATTCATGAGCTAAAGTACGTTTATCAACAACTATAGGAGTACCCAGAGACTTTGCCATTGTTAACAGCGTTTTTTCAGTCCAAAACTCCATTGAAAGTCCAGGAAAAGTAACCCATACCGAAGCATGAGAAGA
>NW_020629226.1:0-2324 GCF_003573695.1 Papaver somniferum
CCCAATAAATACAACTGACACAAAAAAAGGAGACCGAGTTTGGAATCGATCACCCAAAGAAAAAACAAAGAACAAAAAGCCAAGTGGGAAAAAAATAAGAACCAAACGTCTCGTATCCAACTCAAAGCGGCCGATAGAAATACGAGTCCCACAAAGATATCACCGTGTTAGCCGTCAAACCCAACATGTTAGTGTTTGACTCCGCCCAAAAATAAGCTTGAATCTTAATATCTCGAATTAGACTTTCCAAATTTTTCTTTTTGTGATTGAAGATTCTAGAATTCCTTTCTTTCCAAATGCACCACCATATTCCAACCGGTAAGTTGTTCCATATACGGTCAAGTCTTTCATCACACCAATTGTAACTCCATGTTTTTATAGTTTCAAAAATATTACTATCGTAGCTCCAATTGAAGTTGCATCTTTCGGAAAAATAATTCCAAACTCTCTTTGTTCGCCAACAATCATAGAATAAATGGGCACTTGTTTCATCTTCTTCTTCACAAAACCGGCACACCCTATTCACATCCATATTCCTTCTAATAAGCTTTTCCGTCGTCATCAACCTTTCTTGGTATAGAAGCCATATAAAAAAGTTTACTTTGTATGGATAATGACGACTCCATATAATCTCACTTGGAAAGCTAATATCACCTTGGTCACAAAGAGAATCAAAACCGCATTTAACCGTATAAGTATCAACCGTATTGTTTCTATCCACCATCCACAATATAGAGTCCACGGCCCCTTCTTGAATATTTACCACTTCTAGTAAAGAGTTTCTAGAAGTAATCTCACTTATTATGGCTTGAGAATATCTACTTCGAGACATGAACTTTCACTTGATGTCGTTACTTGAGATCTCATATAACCTAGCCACCACTTTCCCTTTTGTTCTTGAAGCTTCAAAAGCCAATGGAAAATTATTGCATAAGACGGCATCTCCAATCCAAAAATCTTCCCAAAATTTCATTTCCCGCACCGATCTTATATTTTACATGTTTGTTAAAATCCTCGAGATCGTTATAAATATTGTACCACAAACTACATCCCTTTGGTCCTTTCGGTTGAAGATTTTCCCAACCGGTTAAAGATTCTCCAATTTTTTTCACAATTATCATTCTCCAAAAAGCATCCTTTTGCATTACAAATCTCCACCACCACTTTTTGAGAAGCGCCGAGTTCATGAATTTAGACTTCCGGATTCCAAGACCACCTCCTTCTCTAGATTTTACGATTATAGATCGCCCGACATTATGAATTCTTTTCTTGTTAGAATCATCATCCCAAAGAAAATTTCTTACTATCTTATCAATCTTATTTGTAATGGAGCATGATGCAAGAAAGATTGATAAATAATAAATGGGAAAACTAGCCAAAACACTTTTCATGAGATTCAACTTACCTCCTCATGATATCGATCTCCCGTTCAAAGAGGAAAGTCTCGCATAACATGATTCAATGATCTTCTCCCACTTTCGAGTGCCACTAACTTTATCACCCAAAGAAAGACCTAGATAAATACTTGGAAAACTTGACCTTTTGCACCCCCAACATATTAGCAAATTCATCAATGTCTTCAACGAGAGATACTCCAAACAAGCCACTTTTAGCAAAGTTGATTTTTAAGCCCGAGATTAACTCAAAACATAGAAGTAAATACCGAAGAGAATCTATTTGTTCACGCTTCGCATCAAGAAAAACAATGGTATCATCGGCGAATTTGAGATGGTTAACTTTGGTTCCCTCGTTCTTCACCGAAAAACCCGAAATTTTACCAACTTCTTGTGCCTTATTCAACATATGACTCAAGACCTCTCCAACAATGATAAAGAGAAAAGGAGAAAGAGGATCACCTTGACGAATACCCTTCTCACTACCAAAAAACCCATGAGTGGTAACATTCACAAGAACCGAAAAATTTGAATAAGATAAGCAATTATGTATCCAAACACGCCAAACGCCTCCAAATCCCATTTTAAATAAGAATTCATTTAAGAACTTCCAATTCACTAGTTTTATTAAACTGACATTTTCTTTGCATAAATTAACAAACCCTTAATATTACGACACATGTTATATTTTTGCCACCACCACCACCTTAACCATCGCTGCACCACCGCCACTGCCGACGTCGCCACCTCCATCAATCGCTACCTCCGTCACCGCCTCCATCACCGCTATTTCACCACCACCACCACCAATAGCGCCGCTAGAACCACCGCCGCCACCACTACCATTGTTTACTCCCGGCTCTTGTCAACCCATGTCCGAGTGTCGCGTGTTCCCTTTTAAACTAAACATAATTTCGTATTCTGCCAAAA
>NW_020629227.1:0-2367 GCF_003573695.1 Papaver somniferum
ATGGTAGATGGATAAAACAGTATATCTTAGTGATTTGATTTCCCTGTCACCCCTACACACGTATATATATGTGAAACCTAAAATAATTTATTTTTTTCTTTTTTTTTCCAACTTTTAAACCATGTGCAACCCAAACTGCGGATGAAAATGGCGGTGGTCTCACTACAGCAATAGTTTTTAAGGTTACAAATAGGAGTGGTCCTGGAAATGAGAGCAATGATAACTTACAAATAGGAGTGGTCGCTGGCTGTTTTGAAAAAACCGTCCCTAAAGAAGGATATTTGGAACGGTGATGGCCTGATCGTTCCTAATAGTCATAAAATATTTAAATCAAGGCTAAAATATGTCCGTTCCAAAAAGAAAACATGGCCAAATAGTAATAATGACGGTGGAACAGGAGACGGTACATAAACCGTCCCTAATATCTTTTGGGATGGTTTTCTGTCCTCTTGGGACATTTTTTGGCCGTCCCAAAAGGCCTTCTGTTTTGTAGTGTTAGTTTTTGAAGTAGTTGAAGTATCCCAATAACAAATATGCCTGAATTAACCACAAGAGCAGATCAACATATAACTCATGGGCGTGGCGATATTGACGTCCTGACATCATTTTTAGGGAATTCAAATTTAATTTCAGCTAAGGGGGCATGAAACGTACAGCAGCATCACTTGTTGACAATGGTGGAAAGGGATCATTTGTCTTTTGCAGACACAGATGGGAGACTAGGGCGTAGGAAAGTAGGATGGGAATGGGTTGAAGCTAAAGGCAATAAGAATCCAATGAGTAAGCGTGGTAAAGCTGAGAAACTTGGGACTCCTCAACCCAAAATCGTTTTGGGATATTTTGACTTTGGTGTCTATAAAATGGTATGTCTTTACGTTTAGTGCGTAATTTTGTCCAACTTTGAATTTGGTGCCCAGTCAACCGATTGATTTTGTTTGACCATTGTTGACCATCCATTTTACACTTAAAATCGTGAAATGACTAGATGAATTCATCAAAGTTCTTTGTTGGCCAAGAATGGTCGAACGTAGATGAATGCAAAAATTATTTGAGGGACCTTGAATTTCACAATTCTAAGTGTAAAGTGGATGGTCAACACGGTTAAACACGGTTAAACAATGTCAATCGGTTAACTGGGCACCAAACTCAAAGTTGGACAAAGTTAGGCACCAAATGCAAAGGCACACCATTTAATGGGTACCAAAGTCAAAATATTCCAATCGTTTTTATCATGTTATGTAACATCGGGAAAGGAAGTTTCTTACTAGTGGACGCAAGGTGAATGCTCGTACATGAAAATCGGAAGATAAATTTACAATTTCAAAATTATATGGAGTATCAAACATAAATATTATTCTGCACAGTTATCATCAAACACAAATTTATTAAATTTATGAAAGAGATTACAAACATTGGTTCACAAATATATGATATAATAAGCAGAAATTACAAGGGTTTACATAACATAGACATATAAACGTATGAAACACAGTATAATCAGTGTCCATAGGTAATTTAAATAGGGCAGCATCTTGGGCAACCACCGCAGGACGGATGGAACAGCTGGTAAGAACCACTTGGGCATTCAAGCACAACCTGTTGTTCTGTGCATTCTTGGAACTGAATGCAAGCAAGGTCTTGCATATCCGGGCACACATCTACTACTCTATAATCCCCCTTAGAGTATCACTTCTGAATGATATATTCATTTAGTTGAGAATTAGATATACGAATAGAAGTTGAATTGATTAATTAATTATGAAAAAACATTCCTGTGTAATAAAAACCGAAAGATTTTGGACTAATGGAAAGTAAATTTACCGGTCGAAGAAGTGGAGGTTGGCATGGCAATCAAGACAAATAAGATGAAGCTGAGGAATATACTGATCTTGGCCATGGTTGAATGAATTATTTTTCAAGTATTGTTGTACGTACCGTTTTTCTCGAGGTAAATTAAATAATGAAGATGATGATGATTAGGTACTGCGAACTAACCTCTCTTTATATATATAGGTAACGCACAGGAATAGTCTTTGTTCAATTGTTTTGTCTATCCGTGCACACGTTATGATAACGTATAAATGTTCCAACTCTTGGCTCGCAACATAACTTTGACTTTTTACGTTTTTATTATCAAATATGTTCTCAAGATAACATTGTGATGGTTGATGTTTATTTTCAAACTCCGAAGAATCCATTCAACTGTTGATGTTGAATTGCAATTATATGCACAAACTGCTTGTAACGGAGTCAGGATTATAAGCTCAAACTTATAATTTGTAGATTCTTAGCCTCCATCAGCCTCCTTCGTTGGGGATTGCGCTTGGATGTAGCCCATTAGGTGGGATCAAGGGCATCCTAATGTTT
>NW_020629228.1:0-836 GCF_003573695.1 Papaver somniferum
AGATGTCACCTGGAACGCTAAAAACTGGTTAAAACATCTAATAATATACAAAAACTGGTAAATTTAAGAGGATGGTTCAAAAGAATACACAGAAGTATAGGTCACTGCTTAGTTTCAAAGTAGGCTTGTTACCAATAACTCATAGTCCTATAAAATTAAAGAATTAATAGATGTCACCTGGAACGCTAAAAACTGGTTAAAACATCTAATAATATACTAAAACTGGTAAATTTAAGAGGATGGTTCAAAAGAATACACAGAAGTATAGGTGACTGCTTAGTTTCATAGTAGGCTTATTATCAATAAATCTTAGTCCTCTAAAATTAAAAGAATTAATAGATGTCACCTGGAACGCTATAAACTGTTTAAAATATCTAATAATATACAAAAACTGGTACATTTACGAGGATGGTTCAAAAGAATACACAGAAGTATAGGTGACTCATTAGTTTAATAGTTGGCTTATTATCAATAACTCTTAGTCCTCTAAAATCAAAGAATTAATAGATGTCACCTGGAACGCAATAAACTTTTTAAACCATCTAATAATATACAAAAACTAGTAAATTTACGAAGATGGTTCAAAAGAATACATAGAAATATAGGTGACTGCTTAGTTTCATAGTAGGCTTGTTATCAATAACTCTTAGTCCTCTAAAATTAAATAATTAATAGATGTCACCTGGAACGCTATAAACTGTACAAAACATCTAATAATATACAAAAACTGGTAAATTTACGTGGATGGTTCAAAAGAATATGTTGAAGTGTAGGTGACTACGTAGTTTCATAGTAGGCTTGTTATAAATAACTCATAGTCCTCTAAAATTAAAGAA
>NW_020629229.1:0-630 GCF_003573695.1 Papaver somniferum
TATAAATAAAACTCGAAAATCTCTTTTCAAAACACACAAGCAGCGACCATCTCTAGGTCTTTTCTTCATCTTCTTGCTTTTATTTTCGTGCGGCGTTTTACTTCCATCCCCGTTGCTGAGTTTAAGAGTGGGTAACTTGTAATACATGTTTTGACCCATGCCCATGCGCGTGTACCAAGCACCAATTCCGTGTCTACTTGAAATTATTTTTTGCAAGTTTTTAACTTGATAAATAATTTATTTAAGAATTTTATTTATGATAAAATTCCTTTTTTGTGTTTAACTATTTTACAAGAAACAAAACTCGTTTTATAAGAAAAAACCTAAACCTAACTTGATTTGCAAGTTAATTTTCCTATAAATACAACTCGAAAATCTCTTTTCAAAACACACAAGCAGCGACCATCTCTAGGTCTTTTCTTCATCTTCTTTCTTTTATTTTCGTGCGGCGTTTTACTTCCATCCCCGTTGCTGAGTTTAAGAGTGGGTAACTTGTAATACATGTTTCGACCCATGCCCATGCGCGTGTACCAAGCACCAATTCCGTGTCTACTTGAAATTATTTTTTGCAAGTTTTCAACTTGATAAATAATTTATTTAAGAGTTTTATTTATGGAAAAATTCCTTTTT
>NW_020629230.1:0-476 GCF_003573695.1 Papaver somniferum
AAAGTTTACACATTTCGTTATAAGTCAGAAATTTATTTCTGAGATTAAATTGGAAACTAGATAAATTCATCTTTAACAAAAAAAGATTGAAAAATGTATTGTAATTACAATTAATATGTTCTAAGGCAATACGTCTAGTAAAAATTGCATTTCTATGTACATTTATTCAGGAAAATATGAAGGAAGTCAAATTTCACAATAGAAGAAGGATGAAAGACCATGCAGAACTAATCCAAATCCTAACTTGAATCAAATAGAAAGACAAAGCCAACACAAAAAGAAAGAGTTCATAAAAATGTTGAATTTTATATACTTTAACACAATAAAGTCTACACATTTCGTTATAAGTCGAAAATTGATTTCTGAGACTAAATTGTAAATTAGATAAACTCAGCTTTAACAGAAAAAGTTTGAAAAATGTATTGTAATTACAATTAATATGTTCTAAGGCAATACGTCTAGTAAAAATTGCATTT
>NW_020629231.1:0-1141 GCF_003573695.1 Papaver somniferum
TTAAAACCAACAAAAAGTAACTTAGTGCTTTATAAAGAATGATACTAACAAAATTCCCTATAATAATGAAGGTTATCTTTGAATGTTTCATAAAAACACTAAAAACACTAAACAACCCTGAAAGAGCTCTTAGAAACCCTAAAAAGCTCAGGAAGACTTTGAAAAGCTTAAATTTAATAATACTCTGTAGCACTGGGATCTACAAGCTAAGAGATTCGTTAAACAATGATAATAAAAAATCCCTACAATAGTGAAGATCAACTTTGAATGTTCTCTAAAAAGCCTTGAAAACTCTAGAAAGCCCTAAAATATCTAAAGAGCTCTGAAAAACTCTAAAAAGCACTGAAAAAGCTTTAAGTTAATTGTATTTCATAGCACTAGTATCTTCTAGCCAGGGGATTCGTTAAAGCTAACTAAAAGCAACTTAATTCGTTAAAGGCAACTAAAAACCCTAAAAACTAAAGAGCCCTTAAAGAGCTTTGAGAAAATCTAAAAAGCTGAAGAAGACTCCAAAAAGCTTTGAAAAGCTTAAATTTAATAATACTCTGTAGTACTGGGATCTACAAGCTAGGAGATTCGATAAAGAATGATAATAAAAAATCCCTCCAATAGTGAAGATCAACTTTGAATGTTCTCTAAAAAGCGTTGAAAACTCTAAAAACCCTGAAAACTCTAAAAAGCCCTAAAATATCTAAAGAGCTCTGAAAAACTCTAAAAAGCTCTGAAAAAGCTTTAAGTTAAATATATTTCGTAGCACTAGTATCTACTAGCTAGGGGATTCGTTAAAGCCAACAAAAAGTAACTTAATGCTTTATAAAGAATGATACTAACAAAATTCCCTACAATAATGAAGGTTATCTTTGAATGTTTCCTAAAAACCCTAAAAACACTAAAGAGCCCTGAAAGAGCTCTGAGAAACTCTAAAAAGCTCAGGAAGACTCCAAAAAGCTTTGAAAAGCTTAAATTTAATAATACTCCGTAGCCCTGGGATCTACAAGCTAAGAGATTCGATAAAGAATGATAATAGCAAATCTCTACAATAGTGAAGATCAACTTTAAGTGTTCTCTAAAAAGCCTTGAAAACTCTTAAAAACCCTAAAAACTCTAAAAAGCCCTAAAATATCTAAAGAGCTCTGAAAAA
>NW_020629232.1:0-786 GCF_003573695.1 Papaver somniferum
TATTCACACGAAGGAAGACAGTAACTCGCTGATAGGGGATTCGCGAGTGTTTCGAAAAACTTACCTCCCGTTCCAGACGGGGGATGAACCGTTGTAGTCGACTCGGGCCACGACTCCTATGTCATGTACGAACCCGAGGGGCCGAGGTGATATCGTAATCACCGTCCTTCTCTGCAAAGAGTTTAATATTTAAACTACCCTTCCGTAGGGTTTAAAAATAATGTCCCAAAGTTCAAAGTCCAAAGTCCAAAAATAAAGTGGAAAAGAAAAGGAAAGTCTAAAAAAATAAAAATGTCTCTTTTTTTTTTATAAAATAAAAAAAAAATTCTTCATCTTTCGCTCCTTTCACTTTGCCTTTACTCCAAGTCTTTAAGTATTCACCAAAAGCTTTGGCAAAATTTTCTTTCGCTCCAAATTCCAAATTCTGTAAGGAAAAGACAAAAACCCAAAAACGTAAAGAAAAACAAAAGTAAAATAAAAATAAAAACCTAAAAAAGAAAAAAAATCTAAAAAATCTATCCTAAAGACAAGTCCGCGTCGGCGACGCAAAAAATTGATGTGTTTTTCAATTGAGTTGTAGTAATAGGTTCGTTGAGGCTTGTGAAAGAAAAAGATTTTAGACTTAATAAAACTTAAAATAAAGAAAACTTAACTTCAAAATTTGATTTCAAGATATGATAAAATAACCAAGACACTGATTCCACTATTACACATGAATGAATGATGGTAAATAACCCAAAACTCTAATTATCTTTAAGTCCCTTATTTTCTTAACTCACAAATAAT
>NW_020629233.1:0-664 GCF_003573695.1 Papaver somniferum
CTCTGTCCAAATATTGACCGAAATCTCAGTAGAAAATCTCCAATTAGTAAATGCACATTACCGATTTTTATTTTCAAAAGATATGCATTTAATTGCTGGAAATTAAAAGCATATAAAACTAAAAACCTTAATTAAAAGATTCTGAATTTATTTCGATCCAGGATTCTCCTTTAGTTATTAAGGAATATCTTTGAATAATAAAAGATAAGAATTACTGCACATGTTCAAAGTATGTCGACATCACTTTGTAAATCTTTTTTCATATTTAAAATCTTGGAACTGTTTTCCACACTTCCAAATGAGTTTAGAATTGGTTCATATGACTTCCAAGAACTATATGAATGATTATCCTATAAAATCACCATTAATGGGTTTCACGGTTCTACCTCCATGTGGGTACTAGGATCGGTCACACTAGCTTTCCAAAAATTGATTGACTAGGTACTAGGATCGGTTACCACATAATTATGGTATTTTACTTGTGATCGGTTGCACAAGTCATACGATCGGTTACCAATTACTAAGACTTGTTGTACCTTTTACAAGGATCGATTCCACATACTTGTGATCGGTTGCACCTCTTACTAGGATCGGTTCCCCAATGTCTAGAGTTGGTCATACCAATTACAAAATATCGATCATACCATCTCAGGTGATGACTTAA
>NW_020629234.1:0-1020 GCF_003573695.1 Papaver somniferum
TTTTTTACGAAACAACCGAACAGAGAGTTCGGTGACTTAGTTTTAAATCCAATAGAACCGAACTGTTCTTCGTGTTCTTCATTTTCAAGAAGTTCGGTTAGTAAACTAGGGTTTTTTGGAAAATCGGCCTGACCGAACATGGCTCTGTAACTCCTATTAAAACCCTATTTTGATGATTTCTATTCGATTGAAGCAATCAAAATCAAATTAAGGTGAAGGGTTTGTTGGAAAATATTATGTAACCGAACTTAATTGTGATTACATTGATGTTGTTACATTTCTTAAATAGGCGGTGGCGGTGGTGGTGGGAGAAGGTGGTGGTGGTAATCGGTGGTTGTTGGTGGTGGTAATCGGCGGTGCTGGTGGTGGTGGTGGTAATCGGTGGTTGGTGGCGGTGATAATCGGCAGTGGTGGTGGTTATATATATAGATGGTTATTAGGTTGGTTTTAAATTAAATTAGGTTAAGGGTAGGTTAGTCATTTCAACGTTTTAGGACCCCTTATCACTACAGGGAAGGTGGCCTAATAAAATCATGGTCCCCTCAAAAAAATCATGGTCCCTAGATAACCATTCTTAAAATATGGACGACACCGCTTGGCCCAATTTACTCCCTTGCCCGTAGGAGCTAAAGTCTATCACAGCCCGCTACGAGTTGCCTAGCCTGGTTGGCTTAAATGGGCGCGCTCGGGCTTTCCTTAAAACTTAATATCCTGGTCTGGTGCCCAGTTTAATAATTTTAAGAGCTAGTTTTACGTTGAAGTTAATTATTTTGGTTTTATTTTAGATTGAAATTTTTATTTTCATTTATGTTCTATATTTTGAAAATTAATTGATTTAAACTATAATTTATTCAATCTCCAAATCTCGAAGATGAACTAAATCGGTTATTACATGATTTTATAAGTACTAAAAGCCTGCAACCTGTTTGGCCTGCCTGGCCTTGTCTTCACTTGGCCTGACAGACTTTTTGGATAGGTGAATATGAAACCTGTCTAGCCTGGCCTGGATAAAAAAAAAAA
>NW_020629235.1:0-569 GCF_003573695.1 Papaver somniferum
CCCCCCCCAGTAGGACTCCCAGTGAATCTATTTAAAGAAAAAACACGCGTTGAATCTCCTCCATTAATCCCAAATAATCTTCTTTTACTCGGGATATTTTCTTTCTTTTTTTATCAATGATTTTGATTTTTACGCATCTGCAGCTGGATTAAATTCCTTATAAATCTTCTTCACGTTCCAAAGTGTTGATTAAGCCTTCCAAACACGTGCAGTACACGTTTAGATTCACCACAACTCGTGTAAGCTCATGTTTTTTCTCCAACTCCATGTTTGGATTAAACCAAGTTATCCAGACAAATTTGATCGAAACAAACACCCATACTAGCTTTGTTAGGACATATCACAACTACCCATGAAGTTTCAGCGATTGAATCACACAAAAACTCCTCCAAAATCCGATCGAAAACTCTGCCATTGTTGCTGCCATTTTTCCCGCCTTTTTTCATTTTTGAATTTTGGGAAGGAGATGTCCTCCCCTTAGTCCTGTACGGGTGTCCCCTTAGCACTTTCCCTGGGGTGCAAATAGTATTTTTGGTCGTAAACAGTAATTTTTCTGAGATTCCTTCAGC
>NW_020629236.1:0-675 GCF_003573695.1 Papaver somniferum
TTTAGGAAATAACTCAAAATAATTACGTCAAAAAAATGATAAGTTTTGGTTGACCAGTCGGCGACGGAGGCACGAGCCCGAGCCTTAAGCCCAAGCCTTAGTGATGACAAAAATATTTGTTCATTAACAGAATAAATCAGCCCGGGTCACACGCCCCCCACCTTTAAGAAAGAATTCAATTTGATTTTCAAAACGTTTTAGGAAATAACTCAAAATAATTACGTCCAAAAAAATGATAAGTCTTGGTTGACCAGTCAGCGACGGAGGCACGAGCCCGAGCCTTAAGCCCAAGCCTTAGTGATTACAAAAATATTTGTTTTCATTTAGAGAATAAATCAGCCCGGGTCACACGCCCCCCACATTTAAAAAAGAATTCAATTTGATTTTCAAAACGTTTTAGGAAATAACTCAAAATAATTACGTCCAAAAAATGATAAGTCTTGCTTGACCAGTCAGCGACGGAGGCACGAGCCCGAGCCTTAAGCCCAAGCCTTAGTGATGACAAAAATATTTTTTTTCATTAAGAGAATAAATCAGACCGGGTCACACGCCCCCCCACATTTAAGAAAGAATTCAATTTGATTTTCGAAATGTTTTAGGAAATAACTCAAAATAATTACGTCCAAAATATGATAAGTCTTGGTTGACCAGTCAGCGACGGAGGCACGAGCCCGA
>NW_020629237.1:0-1391 GCF_003573695.1 Papaver somniferum
CAAAATCCAACCAAAAATAAGTTTGTCAGTACGCCTCCAAGACAAAAATAACGGATTATGGATTCCTTTAACAAGGGTTGGAGGACTTTCAATAGAACCATCGACATACTTTTCCAAATCCTAGTGGTACAGCATTCCTCGGTCGAACTCGCATGCGTTGCTATCTCAAGCATGTTTGTCAATGTTAGTGATCAAACCTATAAGTCTTGATTTCTAGTCTACTATAGCTAAGGTCTCGGACTATGATAGAAAGTTTAGTTGAGCTCAAGAACTTCAAGGAAATCATCATGCAAGACGAATGACTATTCAAGGAACTGGTGGATCTTCATCGACTAAAAGATATGTGGAGACTTGAACTTATCTATCACTCAAAAGTCTATCTACTCTATCTGCTATCTTGAGACAAAAGTCGTTTTGCTATATAGCCTTTGATTATACACATTTGGTATTTCGAGACGAGTTTATCCATCTATCTATTTCTCAAAATATGTGTTGGTAAGCTTTCGCTTTAGCCAAATTCATCTTTACATAGTGACGAAATTCATGTCATGTTTCAATCACTTTGCAAATTTCTTTGACGAGAAATGGTTTGTGAATAACAACTATATAACGTCCTCTAAGAATGTTTCAATGATTGAAATGAGAGTTTAGATTATATAACCATTGGTGGATATAAGAATTGTTGTGAAAACACATATATGTATAAGTGAACCGAAGTTTGCGAACTTTGTTGATCAAAAGAACCGGAACAAGAGCCGTAAACTCAGTTCGCAAACTGGCGGAAGTTCTCGACCCGAGAAAATCTGCTGGAGTTTGTGAACTCCTTCCGCGAACTTGAGTTGGTTATATATAAGACAATTGTTCTTGAACTCATGTTTATATAAACTAAGGAATGTTTTTGAAAACTGTGGCTATAAAGTTCATGAATTAATTCGAGTGAATCAAATCGTTTTTGCTTCAATTGTGTCTTATGCAGTTATATAAGATCTAAGCAATTGAATAACTCTCTAAATAATTCATTTGAGTCATTTGACCTAGTTATGGTGAAGAAGAATATGGTTGATATGAAATTTCTCATATGGCTAACCATTTGGTTAACTATTGTTGAACCAACAAATGTACATGTTTGGATACGGTACACAAGCCTAGAAACGTGCATTTCATTTGTATGTAACAAGCTAGTTTTCGATCTAACGGTTGAGAAATATTAGCTAGAATCTAATCAGGTTTTCATTTAATGGTGAATATTGAATGCTTTGTTACCAAGCTAACATCCCTGATTTGAAAGACTATATAAGGGAGAACTCTAGCAACTCGGAAAACTAATCCCCACTTACGTGTGTGTTGATGGTGGTTTTTAGCTTAGGGTTAAAATCGTAAAACCTTGCATC
>NW_020629238.1:0-724 GCF_003573695.1 Papaver somniferum
AAAAAAAAATGCAAGCTAAAAAGAAAAACACATAACCAAATTTATCGAAACACAATTAACATTTACTATCATTGTTTTCGCAACAACTAGCTCCAAAAGGATCTAATTGCTGCTCTGATACCAAACTGTAACAACCCGAATTTTTGGGCCTGGGTTCCAAACCCAAATCCAAAACCCAAAATCCAAAATGCTACCTTTAATATCAGGCCCTGACTTCTACACTTGGCCCAAGTCCAAACAACTAATTCTTTGTCTAATCTTTATTTATGTTCAATTCAGAAATTCTATTGCAGCGGACATATAAAAATTCTTTTAAGAAAATCTAACCGTTAGATTGACGTGATTCTTAATTCACATAAACCCTAAAGAAATGTAATTTATCCTAAAAATTAATTTCACCGTTAAAAGTTCCGTATTTAATCCAAAAGAGTTACGTTTTTAAGGAGGAGTCATAAAATAGAAACAGACACCAGGTAATTCAAGGAATATTTCGGACGTAAATATGAATCCATAAATTATTATAATTATATATTCTGAATCCTAACTTATCATTTCCAATCATAAAATTTCTATAATTTTTAGTTTATCTTAAAGATCTTTTGACCATAGTCAAACGAGTAGTTGACCTGTACTGCAGAAACGTAAAACAGTGATGGTTCGTTTTACAAAAATCATATCAATTCATTCACAACGTCAAATTAGATTTGACCTACCATGATGAAAA
>NW_020629239.1:0-392 GCF_003573695.1 Papaver somniferum
CTTCAAAATTTATCTAAAATATCAAGATCATGTGGGTCTATAGATCAACATGTCCTGATCAATAGCATGTTTTCAATCAAAATAGACACCTCTTGAGCTAAATTATAGCGTTCGAGTCTTTTCGGGTGTGTATTTTTCGAATGTACACTCGAAACTGCTCTAAGTAGAAAACTCTTGTTTATGTGGCCTAGACTTCAGAATTTATCTAAAATATCAAGATCATGTGGGTCTATAGATCAACATGTCCTGATCATTAGCATGTTTCCAATCAAAATAGATACCTCTTGAGCTAAATTATAGCGTTCGAGTCTTTTCGAGTGTGTATTTTTCGAATATACACTCGACTATGCTCTAAGTAGAAAATTCGTGTGTATGAGGCCTAGGCTTCAAAA
>NW_020629240.1:0-543 GCF_003573695.1 Papaver somniferum
AATCCCACGCCAGTTTTATATTTTTAATGCATTTTTATTATTTTCCATGATTTGATGAAAATTCTCTCATTTTATCAAATCTCCTTCGTCTCGAGAAAACTCCTCGGTTTCATGGTATTTTCATAAATTCGTAAAAAATAATATAAAATTAAGGAAAGAAGTGTGGGGGGTGACCGTTGGCCAACCGGCCATGCCTTGGTCCCAGCCGGCCCCACACCTCACGGTTCCTCGTTATTTTATTATTATTATTATTTCTCTATTTTCATGAAAAAACTCCTTGATTTCATGGTATTTTGCACAAATCATCAAATAATAAATAAAATTATGAAAACCTGTGGGACTGGGCCACTAGCCGGCCGGCCATCCCCTAGCCGGTCCCACATGCCCCTTGTTTTATTATTTTATTTTATTTTTCCTTGAATTCATCAAATTCCTTGATTTCATGGTATTTCTCTCAAATTAGGAAAAATTCCCTCAAATCATGAAAAATACTTAAAAAATTTAAAATTTTATGAAAACTCGTGGGACCGGGCCCCTAGCCGG
>NW_020629241.1:0-425 GCF_003573695.1 Papaver somniferum
GAGCCACTAAAGTTTATCTTTTTTGTATTCCATATGTATTAATAGTTTTGTCACTAAAATTGACAAAGGGGGAGATTGTTAGAGCATAGATCGGTCAACCTCGCATGCATTGCTATCTCAAGCATGTTTGTCAATTTTAGTGATCAAAACTATGAGTCTTGATTTCTAGCCTACATAGCTAACTCTCGGACTAGGATAGAAAAGTGTAGTTGAGCTCAAGGACTTCATGGCGATTCATACAACGACGAAAATCTATACAAGGAACCGTGGAACTTCATCAACAAAAATGTATGTGGATACTTGAACTTATCTATCACTCAAAAGTCTATCTATTCTATCTCCTACTTCTTATGAGACAAAAGTCGTATACTATATAGACTAGATCATACACATTTGACATTTCGAGCTGAGCATTCATTGCTTAT
>NW_020629242.1:0-935 GCF_003573695.1 Papaver somniferum
TTGCCTTAGAACATATTAATTGTAATTAAAATTCATTTTCAAACATTTTTTATTAAAGAAGAGTTTATCTAGTTTACAATTTAGTCTCAGAAATCAATTTCCGACTTATAACGAAATGTGTAGACTTTTTTGAGTTAAGGAATGTTAGAAAATGTTAGAAAATCAATTTCCTTAGAACATATTAATTGTAATTACAATACATTTTTCAAACTTTTTATGTTAAAGATGAGTCTATCTAGAAAATATGAAGGAATATGTTAGAAATGCAAAACTAATTTTGTGTTGGCTTTGTCTTTCTATTTGATTCAAAATATATGAAATTTGTTAGGATTTGGATTAGTTCTGCATGGTCTTTCATCCTTCTTATATCGTGAAATTTGACTTCCTTCATATTTCCTTGAATCAACGTACATAGAAATGCAATTTTTACTAGACGTTTTGCCTTAGAACATATTAATTGTAATTAAAATTCATTTTCAAACATTTTTTATTAAAGAAGAGTTTATCTAGTTTACAATTTAGTCTCAGAAATCAATTTCCGACTTATAACGAAATGTGTAGACTTTTTTGAGTTAAGGAATGTTAGAAAATGTTAGAAAATCAATTTCCTTAGAACATATTAATTGTAATTACAATACATTTTTCAAACTTTTTATGTTAAAAATGAGTCTATCTAGAAAATATGAAGGAATATGTTAGACGTATTGCCTAAGAACATATTAATTGTAATTACAATACCCATTTTTCAAACTTTTTCGGTTAAAGATGAGTTTATCTAGTTTACAATTTAGTCTCAGAAATCAATTTCCGACTTATAACGAAATGTGTAGACTTTTTTGAGTTAACGTATATAAAATTCAACATTTTTATGAACTCTTTATTTTTGTGTTGGCTTTGTCTTTCTATTTGATTCAAGATAGATGAAATTTTTAGGA
>NW_020629243.1:0-576 GCF_003573695.1 Papaver somniferum
TTTTAGAGCCCTTTCCTACAGGTGATGTTGAGGAGGTCCCTCTGGAGGACCCTGTTTACCCTTGATTGACCATCGAGGCGATTGTATGTTGTATATTAGTTTTTGATTTCTCTCTTCACCCAGGTACTATATTTCCGAATTCTCTCTTTATTGATTCCTCATGTTACTTTGCTTTTGGTATTTATCTTTCATTAGAAACATTGAGGACAATGTTAGATTTATGTTTGGGGGTAGGGAAGAAACTTTTTGTTAGCTTTTAGTTGCAATAAATAAACTCCAGAGCCTAGAAATTTATGCTTATTAAGGTTGGCACTAACCAAACTAAGTGGATGTGAACATCCTGGCTGTAGGAGTTTAGGAACCAATCTGATTAGATGGATATGTCAAAAGAGTCTATTCATAAAAGCACAGAGCTCAGGTGTTAGAATTAAAAAAAAAACATGGTAGTTTTGCCATAACTCGTTGAATCCTAATCCCTTCTGTTTTTATTTCTTAAGTGATTTGGTGGGGCACACGACTCAAGTTGTTGCCATTGCTAGGTGAAATAGGGTGATTGAGATACCACCAAAAAAAAAA
>NW_020629244.1:0-349 GCF_003573695.1 Papaver somniferum
TACGTTAACTCAAAAAAGTCTACACACTTCGTTATAAGTCGGAAATTGATTTCTGAGACTAAATTGTAAACTAGATAAACTCATCTTTAACAGAAAAAGTTTGAAAAATGTATTGTAATTACAATCAATATGTTCTAAGGCAATACGTCTAGTAAAAATTGCATTTCTATGTACGTGGATTCAAGAAAATATGAAGGAAGTCAAATTTCACAATAGAAAGACCATGCAGAACTAATCCAAATCCTAAAAAATTTCATCTATCTAGATCAAATAGAAAGACAAAGCCAACACAAAAAGAAAGAGTTCATAAAAATGTTGAATTTTATATACGTTAACTCAAAAAAGTCTA
>NW_020629245.1:0-833 GCF_003573695.1 Papaver somniferum
TGTCGGTGTTATGATTTCAACAACTGATCTTGCACAGCATACACTTGAACAAGTAAGATCAACTTGTTTTCTTACTCAGCTTATAAGCCTCCTTTCTTCCGTCATGTGAGAGTTGCTCTTGTACTCTTTATTATCTTTTCTTGTTATTATTTAGTTGTTGCTCTTGTTCATTCGAGTGTTGTATCTTGCAAACAATTTTCTTTAATTTTATTTTTTGATCTAACATCCAGATTGTTTCTGAACATCTCCAGTGTTAACAATTCCGATCTTCACTTTTCTACAAAAAGATTGACAGAGACAATTGAGGGGAACTCCAAAATCTGTAGAATGCCAGAATTTGAATTATATCTTGTGGATGCAGACACAAAAAAATAACATGTAAGTAATATTATTTCAGATTCAGTAGGTGGAATTACAAGTCAACAAATTAGATTTTTTCTGATGGAGATGCTGTTCCCGGAGGCCTGCGATAGAGGCGACAATAAATTCCGCACAAAATGATCATTAACAAAATGAGTACAAAGATGAGATAGCTACGAGTCACGGTGTTCTAAAATATTCTTTGCAAGGAAGGCTGGTGAAAAACTTCTTCCAAGCTACAGATCTGAAAGGTCTTGTTTGTATATTGCGTGGAAATGTGCATTATTTTGACAATGTAAACTACAAAGTTTTTTTTTTGATAAGTCAAATGTAAACTACAAAGACCCACTGTTGTAAGACATCATATGTATGAAATGTAATGTTTAAGAATTCCTTCTAATTTTCCACTATTGTTTTAACATAACCAAAGAAAACAGAACCTAAAAGTACCTTATGCTTCGAAAAAAAAAAAA
>NW_020629246.1:0-746 GCF_003573695.1 Papaver somniferum
ATACAAAAGGAAACAAAAAATTACATGACACTTTGCAAGAGGTAGCCCTTTTTGATGTACCCAGTTAAATTCGATGGTTGTCTTTCTTAATGTAACCTCCACCTTCTATCCCAACCAACCAAAGAACAAGCTAGTCAAGTTTCGTTCAGTATTCTAAAGTGATTGGCAATCGTAACTTCCTATCAAACACCTTGAAGATCGAGGCCATACATGTATTGGTAGATCGTGCGTGTGCAAATTTCTTATCACTATGTGAATTGTGCTAGAATCAGGGTGCCTAAATATCTAGACTAAGACTCCTAATAAAAATACATATTTGCACAAGAGTCAACATTTCAAGGTAAATGAGCTCCATTTTTTATGTTGTTTTTTTTTTATTATTTTTTAATTTTTTGTTTGAATTTTTTCGATTTTTTCAAAAAGATGGAGTTTTGTTTTTAATTATAACATGTTATCTTGGTATCTACTCTATACCCCCAAACCTAAACTAAACATTGTCCTCAATGTTTCAAAATATGGAAAGAATTAAAATGCAGCATATGGAAAGGGACATGCTGAGTAGAGAAAAAGGAAAGAGAATACCCGATTTCGGCGAAAGCAGAATTAAAACTCCGTTATCCAAGGCAAAACTCCAACATATTCGGAGTCACAATGGATGAGCACAAAATATATACAAAAGGAAATTGAACTAACACATTATCTACAAGAAAATTTGGTTTTTAATGGGATTGGACTTTTTGGGAAAA
>NW_020629247.1:0-656 GCF_003573695.1 Papaver somniferum
TATATGCAGAAGTAGGCCTCGTCTGGACCCTCACTTTCATTTCTAGGCCACTTTTTTTATTTCTTGCAAAACTAGGCAAGTTAAACAGATTCCATCCACTTTAACCATCTCGGTCAATTTATCGCGTTGACTTGTCAATATCTCGCCAAAATATCATATAGGGAGATCTCATACATGTGGTAAGATGAAATGTCCTTCACACGTGTGGTAAGATTACTGAAATGTCATATAGGGAGATCTCGCTTCACCTGTGATAAGTCATATAACCTCTACACATCACCAACAACTCATAACAACATATCCACCATAATCCATTCAGTTCAACTTCCCTGTGTCACCACAATTGTGACTAACTATCACAACAACATCATTATTTGCAATTTCAGATTACTATAATAACCCATTGATTTGTCCCTCATAACCAACAACATCCATCTCCAATAGAACCAGTTCATACACATTCAGAACTAACACAATCATCACCACCATTCCAAGACTCATCCTTATATTCAATAACATCACAGCAGCCACAAAACAACATCAAAATCCCCAGACTTTATTTGAGATTCACATTCAATTGTCACAAACTCATATATTCTTCCAATCAAAAACAACTAACACAAGCACACATCAATGACTATAATTCAATTCAATTA
>NW_020629248.1:0-498 GCF_003573695.1 Papaver somniferum
GTCTATAACAATGCTAGGTTTGAGAACCATCCGAAGTTTGACCCATACTCAGAGACCTACAATCCTGGTTGGAGAAACCATCCTAATTTTTCTTGGTCTAAGGGCCAGAATCCAGGTCAACTTAGTAATTCTCAGCCTCTCCCAGGTTTTGGTTATAATAAAAATTCTTCGGGTCAAGCCCAGTTCCAAAACCCTTCTGAGAATAGAATGACTAGATTAGAGGAATCTCTTGCTATACTAAAAAAGAGCCAGGATATGCTATCACGGAGCCAGGAAATGTTAGTAAAGAGCCAGGGTAATTTTCAAGAAGAAACCAAGCAGAATTTTAAGAATAATTCTCAAACTCTTGCTAAATTAGAACTTCAAGTCGGCCAAATAGCTAAGTTTCTCACTGAGAGAAAAGATAGATGGTTCCCTAGTCATACTGATCCTAATCCCAAAGGAGAGAAATCGTGCAATCATGTGAATTCTATTACAACCCTTAGGAGTGGAAAAAAA
>NW_020629249.1:0-706 GCF_003573695.1 Papaver somniferum
GTGCTTGGTACACGCGCATGGGCATGGGTCGAAACATGTATTACAAGTTACCCACTCTTAAACTCAGCAACAGGGATGGAATTAAAACGCCGCACGAAAATAAAAGCAAGAAGATGAAGAAAAGACCTAGAGATGGTCGCTGCTTGTGTGTTTTGAAAAGAGATTTTCGAGTTGTATTTATAGGAAAATTAACTTGCAAATGAAGTTAGGTTTAGGTTTTTTCTTATAAAACGAGTTTTGTTTCTTGTAAAACAGTTAAACACAAAAAAGGAATTTTTGCAGAAATAAAACTCTTAAATAAATTATTTATCAAGTTAAAAACTTGCAAAAAATGATTTCAAGTAGACACGGAATTGGTGCTTGGTACACGCGCATGGGCATGGGTCGAAACATGTATTACAAGTTACCCACTCTTAAACTCAGCAACGGGGATGGAATTAAAACGCCGCACGAAAATAAAAGCAAGAAGATGAAGAAAAGACCTAGAGATGGTCGCTGCTTGTGTGTTTTGAAAAGAGATTTTCGAGTTGTATTTATAGAAAAATTAACTTGCAAATCAAGTTAGGTTTAGGTTTTTTCTTATAAAACGAGTTTTGTTTCTTGTAAAACAGTTAAACACAAAAAAGGAATTTTTCCATAAATAAAACTCTTAAATAAATTATTTATCAAGTTAAAAACTTGCAAAAAATAATTTCAAGTAGACACG
>NW_020629250.1:0-644 GCF_003573695.1 Papaver somniferum
TTAATGGTGGTTGTCTATTTAACAGTATGGCAACAGATGGACTAAAATGAGGGAAATTGGTTTGATTTGAGATGTTAAAGGAGATGGATGGGATTTGTTGGTAATTGACGTTGGTTATCTATGGCAATTAGTGCTGTGGTAGAATGGATTACAGATGCAATTTGGGAGTTAAGTATTTGTGGCCGGAATTGTTAAAGTTCTGTGAAGAAGAAAGGTGTTGTTGTATTCAAAGTTCGAGTGTTCTGATGGCTGAAGGAATTGGAGCTAGTGGTGGTTATTCTTTTGAACCTATAACGGGTTCTTTTTAAAAATTGATCCTGACTGAGATTGCAGATGTAAATGAAGGCAAAAGAGATATCGCAGTCGGCTGAAATGATGTTGGTGCTGCTTTGTGGTAGACTGACTTTGGTGATTAGTTGACCTGATCGGTGTTCATTTATTCAGTCTGAACATTGTAATACACATAAACGGAAAATCTCCCAATTCAATTAATGTTCATTTTTTCTCCTTCTCTTTATGCGTACAGACTATTCTCCAAAGATTTGATTTTTAGTTTAATTACATTTTGACTAGATTAATTCTGGGTTTTAATTGTAAATCTAAAAATCCAGAAGAAATCGCGACAATGGTTTATTCACAATAAG
>NW_020629251.1:0-723 GCF_003573695.1 Papaver somniferum
ACACAGTGTGAGTGTTGAGGATTTTCTCATCTCAACACTAAGAGGAAAAATGTGTTGAGGCAGTTTGCCTGGCAACACAGTGATGATTGTTGAGGAATTTTCTCGTCTCAACACTAAGAGGAAAAATATTTTGAGGCAGTTTGCCTGGAAACACAATGGTGAATGCTGAGGAATTATCTCGTCTCAACACTAAGAGGAAAAATGTGTTGAGGCAGTTTTCCTGGCAACACAGTGGTGAGTGCTGAGGAATTGTTTCAGTCGCCACGTCATGTCAAATGATGAGAGTTCGGCTGAGAACATAGCACGGAAAATACTAGGCAAATCATACACTACTCAATAATGCTAATAAAATTCACAGAATATTTGGGATTGTTGTTGCACGCACCATTCTGGGTGAATTTCGTGTATTTATTGAATTGCTTCAAATAAAGTGAAGAGGTTTTTTGTACTCATCATTTCTTAATCGGCTTTTTCCTTTGCAGGGTGACAACGCATAAAATACTGGTTTTACAATTTTATCCCTGAACTAAAATCCACCATCAACATTAAGTCCCCTGCTTAGCACGTAACAGTGGCATTGTTGCGGGGTAAGCATGAGATGGTGACAGACAAGATGAAAAATCGAAAGGGCAAGACATGAGAAGATTACCAGGAAAATTCGATTGACCTTTGGGAAAAGGCATGTGAAATCTGCAATCTTTGTGCTGACGCGCTTCTGTCTTG
>NW_020629252.1:0-1690 GCF_003573695.1 Papaver somniferum
TTTTTATACGTTAACTCAAAAAAGTCTACACTCTTCGTTATAAGTCGGAAGTTGATTTCTGAGACTAAATTGTAAACTGGATAAACTCATCTTTAACAGAAAAAGTTTGAAAAATGTATTGTATTCACAATTAATATGTTCTAAGGCATTACGTCTAGTAAAAATTGCATTTCTATGCACGTTGATTCAAGAAAATATGAAAGAAGTCAAATTTCACAATATAAGAAGGATGAAAGAGCAGCCAGTACTAATCCAAATTCTAACAAATTTCATCTATTTGTATCAAATTGAAAGACAAAGCCATTACAAAAATCAAGAGTTCATAAAAATGTTGAATTTTTTATACGTTAACTCAAAAAAGTCTACAAACTTCGGTATAAGTCGCAAATTGATTCCTGAGACTAAATTGTAAGCTAGATAAACTCATCTTTAACAGAAAAAGTTTGAAAAATATATTTTAATCACAAATTATATTTTCTAAGGAATTACGTCTAGTAAAAATTGCATTTCTATGTACGTTAATTCAAGAAAATATGAAGGAATCCAAATTTCACCATAGAAGAAGCATGAAAGACCATGCAGAACTAATAGAAATTCCAACAAATTTCATCTATTTGAATCAAATTGAAAGACAAAGGCAATACAAAAATAAAGAATTCATAAAAATGTTAGATTTTTTATACGTTAACTCAAAAAAGTCTACACTCTTCGTTATAAGTCGGAAGTTGATTTCTGAGACTAAATTGTAAACTAGATAAACTCATCTTTAATAGAAAAAGTTTGAAAAATGTATTGTATTCACAACTAATATGTTCTAAGGCATTACGTCTAGTAAAAATTGCAATTCTATGTACGTTGATTCAACAAAATATGAAAGAAGTCAAATTTCACAATATAAGAAGGATGAAAGAGCAGCCAGTACTAATCCAAATTCTAACAAATTTCATGTATTTGAATCAAATTGAAAGACAAAGCCAATACAAAAATAAAGAGTTCATAAAAATGTTGAATTTTTTATACGTTAACTCAAAAAAGTCTACAAACTTCGGTATAAGTCGCAAATTGATTTCTGAGACTAAATTGTAAGCTAGATAAACTCATCTTGAACAGAAAAAGTTTGAAAAATGTTTTTTAATCACAAATTATATTTTCTAAGGAATTACGTCTAGTAAAAATTGCATTTCTATGTACGTTAATTCAAGAAAATATGAAGGAAGCCAAATTTCACCATATAAGAAGGATGAAAGACCATGCAGAACTAATCCAAATTCCAACAAATTTCATCTATTTAAATCAAATTGAAAGACAAAGCCAATACAAAAATAAAGAATTCATAAAAATGTTAGATTTTTTATACGTTAACTCAAAAAAGTCTACACTCTTCGTTATAAGTCGGAAGTTGATTTCTGAGACTAAATTGTAAAGTGGATAAACTCATCTTTAACAGAAAAAGTTTGAAAAATCTATTGTATTCACAATTAATATGTTCTAAGGCATTACGTCTAGTAAAAATTGCATTTCTATGTACGTTGATTCAAGAAAATATGAAAGAAGTCAAATTTCACAATATAAGAAGGATGAAAGAGCAGCCAGTACTAATCCAAATTCTAATAAATTTCATCTATTTGAATCAAATTGAAAGACAAAGCCATTACAAAAATAAAGAGTTCATAAAAATGTTGAATTTTTT
>NW_020629253.1:0-782 GCF_003573695.1 Papaver somniferum
CTCAACCATGGTTCGAGATTTAAAGTCTAGTCCCTCATAGAGGATGACGACAAGTCTCCACTTCTCAATTCCATGGTGCGGACATTCACTCAACAAATCATTAAAACGTTCAAAATAGTGAAAAACAGTTTCCTCATCCAATTGGACAAAACAATTGATACTTTGACGAATAGCGATGGTCCTGTGATGTGGAAAGAATTTTTGGAAAAATTGATTAGTGAGTTGTTCCCAAGTAGTGATTGATTGTGGTCTCAAACCGTAAAACCATGTTTTGGCCCTTTCCTTTAAAGAAAATGTAAACAAACGCAATTTCAGAGAGTCTTCGGACATATGATCAGGTTGCATAGTCCGACAAATTTGTTCAAACTTTCTTACATGAGTATAGGGGTTCTCAGAATCGAACCCTCGAAATATAGGAAGTATTTGTATCATGCTTGCATTTATTTTAAAAGGGTTATTGGTTTGAGGTAATACAATACATGATAATGGAATTTGTATTGATGGATACATGTATTCATGGAGAGCACGAGGTTGGTCCATTTTGAAATGACAAAAAGCCCACTATTTGGTTTTAATGGGTTTTCAAAATTTGGTTTTCTATGGGAAAATTTTGGTTTTGATGGGATATAAAAGAAAAAGAAAATTTGGTTTAAAAATGGGAGCAAAATAAAACTTTTGGTTTAAGATGGGAGCAAGTAAAAATTTGGTTTTAAAATTGGGAGCAAAAGAAAATTTTGGTTTTTTTTTTTTTTTTTTTGGTTTTTTGGTTTTTTTAATTTGGT
>NW_020629254.1:0-511 GCF_003573695.1 Papaver somniferum
AAATCTATCATTATCGGTAGGGTATCCAACTTAACAACCTACCGATTATAAGAAGCCCCAAATCAAACCCTTGCCAAATTCCATAGGTTTTGAGTGTACAGAGTCAGGCATAACCATGTGGTTCATGATTTTGATGAAGCCATAATCGTAAGGCAAATAGGTTTCACAACCTAACAATTATAAGTTGCCCCAAATTCAGATTTTGAAAGCTACCATAATCGGTAGATATTCCAACTAAAATACCTACCGATTATTGGTTTATCCACATTCAACCTTCGTCAAATTAGCCGTTGCAGTTTAAACCACATTTCAAAAATAGTCGTTGGAGTTTTTGGGAAAAAGAAAAAGAGTCGTTGGACCCTAAACATATATAAATAAACTCATCTCTATCACCCCAATTGCACCAAACTCTTTCCTCTCTTCAGTTCTAATTTTGAAAACCAAAAACATGGATATTGCTTTTGCCGAAGAATAAGATTATGCTATTTATAGAGCGTGGCTTGTGGTAACT
>NW_020629255.1:0-444 GCF_003573695.1 Papaver somniferum
TCTACTTTGCAGAGAAGATATGAGAAGAGGCAAGATGTAGGATCAGAATCTCGCAGCAATAATGCCTCAGCGAAATTATCAACAACACAACACAACAGCGTCGCAGAACAATTTCAGAAATGACATAATAAATGACGGCAGCTAAAATCATGAGAAAAATGTGATGATTCTGCGAAAATAAGAGAGTTTGCGAGATTAAAATTCATAAGGTTGCGAGAATGTCCCAAGCTATATCCGAAAATAAAGGACAGATTAGCTGTCATCCACTATGTATTTCCCTATAAATAGTCGTTCAGTTGTAAAGGAAAAGAGAGATCTTTCTGATTGAGAAGTAAGTAAATAGGAGAGAGAAAATCTAGAGCAGTGGTTATTCTTGATTCCTTTATCTTTTCTTGTAAGATTGTTCAAAGATTCATCAATAAAATTAAGATTGTTAATCTAAAA
>NW_020629256.1:0-292 GCF_003573695.1 Papaver somniferum
TTTGCGTCAAAATATATTTACATAATCAAGACTCGGCAATTCTGTCGAAAATTTTACCGAATCGGAACGAGTTCGAGCAAAAATGAAAAAACCATAACTCCATCCTTTTGAATTGAGACGATTTACATCAAAATATAATTACATAATCAAGAATCGATAATTTTGTTGAAATTTGACCGACTCGGAAGGAGTTCGAGAAAAAATGAAGAAACCGGAACTTCATCCTTTCGAATTGGGAAGATTTGCGTCAAAATATATTTACATAATCAAGACTCGGCAATTCTGTCGAAAA
>NW_020629257.1:0-564 GCF_003573695.1 Papaver somniferum
GGATTAAGCTCCAACCCAAGTAGGTAGGCTTTATCAAAGGATTATGAGGGGTTGTCATAGAAACAGTATGTGAAAAAGTCACAGTATGTTGAATCGGTTTTGGTTTAGCATAAAAGCATATGTGTTTCGACGGTTTTCGACTTTTGCTTGCAATAGTTAAAACTGGTTTTCAACCTTTCTCTGGTAAAGGTTGAGGTGTGTTGTTATTCTTTTTGTTTACGCATAAGGATGACAACGAGGAGATATTTTGTTATCAATTCTCCCTGGACTAAGATGCCATCATATTGGAGGAGTGGATGCGAAATTGAGGTAATAATGTTGTTAGTTAATTGTTTTCTTGTTTAAAAAAAGCCTGAGTTTATATTATATATATGTATAGCTTTTGCTTAGCAAAATTTAGGTGCAGTTGATTTTTATTCCATGATGTTTGTGTGGATGTGTGTTTCAATTGATTCCTGTTAAGAAAAATTATTGTTATCTTGCTTTATTGTGTGGTATCAATCGTTTAGGCTTACAAAAGTTCGGTACAATTAATATGTTGGTGATTCAATTGGTTCCAGTTAA
>NW_020629258.1:0-602 GCF_003573695.1 Papaver somniferum
CAAGGAGATTCTTTAGTGCCTTCAAAGGTTCTGCGTAGATAGCTAAAGTTTGGAGTATTGGTTTTGTGGGTACACCTCTGGTAAACCCTCCCGAGATTAACTCGGTTATTTTCTAGATTAATTTTGCTCGAGGACTAGCAAATAACAAGTTTGGGGGTATTTGATAGACACATTTGTGTGTCTAAATTGTACTCAATGTCTCTATTATGAGTGCTCGATTTTTGTACTAATTTTGATGCTTTGTGTTTTTGTAGGTGTTTTTGGAGAAATACACTTGTGTGGAAAAAGTTGCTCAAAAAGTGCTATTTGGACTTCCAGAGAAAAGTACTAAAGGCACCCTCAATTTGGATAAGGGGCACCTCAGTTGGGCACCTGCTATTCGCACCCCCAGTTTGGTTAGGGAGACACCCTCTTCAACATTTCAAAAATTCGTTTTGGCGGGAAAATTTTATTCTCCATTGTGTAACTTTCGATCGATTCTTGAAGGAGTTCTGGATAGACTAAAGGGCTGAAACTTAATGGGTAGACGTGATATGTCATAACAAAGATGGTATGGGTGTTTGTTTCGATCAAATTTGGCTGAAAAATCCGTGAGAAGAAAA
>NW_020629259.1:0-549 GCF_003573695.1 Papaver somniferum
TTTGGATTTTGATTCTCTCTGAAATCTCTCTATGAAGAGAAAAGTTTTTATGTGATGATTTTCTCTGTCCTGTAATGTTAAAATTCATTTAATGATTTTCTGACCGTTTTCAGCGGATTTTCGTATGGGAAAGAAAACCGTAAGAAGGTGGTGGATATTCGCACGTGTGTAGTGCTGGGGTAAGCTGGTCATTTTGCTAGTTTCAAATAATTATGGACCTAATGATAAAACTAAAACCTGGTTGGACCCTACTATAACTAACTTAATGGACTTAGGACCAACCAACAAATTTTCCTTTCCATAAACCCCTTATATCGCTCAGCTTCCGTCTTAACGCGAAAAAGTTCATCGTTCGCCAAAGAGAGTTTCTCAAACAAGTCATTGGATTGATGCGAAGAGGAGCCTTCACCACTCTTAAAGATCGCCAACTCTTGTTGCGACCTCTCAAGTTTCTCCATCAAAGAACTCAATTCCATCTGTAGATTCTTCTCATTTTTTGCGAATGGAGAAATATGTTAGAACAAAGAAGATGACAAAAAAAAAAAAAAA
>NW_020629260.1:0-782 GCF_003573695.1 Papaver somniferum
CATTAAAAAAACTAATCATTTTGGCGCCGCCGACGCGGATTTGTGCTTAGGTAGAATTTTTAGGTTTGTATTTGTTCTTTTTTACGCGTTTTGGTATTTTTGTTTGCTTTCAGATCTGGAGCTAAGCTAAAGAAAAAGAGAAAGTGCTGAAAAGAAAGGCAAAGCCAAAAAAGAAAAGAAAAGAGAAATCCAAAAGGAGTGAAGAAGAAGTTTTTGCAAATAATTTTATTTATTTTTTTTTAAATTGTAATTAAGGTTTTTATTTTTGTAATCTTTTATTTTTGGACATTTTTTTTTTTGATATTGAACATTGGACTTTATTTTTGTAAACCCTACGAAAGGGTTATAAATTTTTATTTTTTTTAAAATTAAATACAAACTGTTTGCAGGGAAGGACGACGATTACGATATCGTCTCGGCCCCTCGGGTTCGCACACTGACATCGGAGTCAGTGGCCCGAGTCGATTACAACGGTTCATCGCCCGTCTGGTGAGGGAGGTAAGTCCATCGAATCACCCGTGAATCTCCTGCAAGCGGGTTTACTGTCTTCCTTAAGGTGATTATTGATTGAGGGCTGAATCGGCTGTTTTAAATTCCTAGTAAAGGGAAAGGCCTGGCCAATACAAGATAAGGGTTCGGATTTCATCACCGTTCTCTTCTTGCCCGCCTTAGGAAAACGAAACCGAACGCGAACCTAAGCTTTAAAATTTGGAATAGAACGAGACCGATAGGGTAACGAGCTTAATAGGAAACTCGTTTGAAAAATATTGGTTGCTCTTTAA
>NW_020629261.1:0-1028 GCF_003573695.1 Papaver somniferum
TTTGGTCTTTGCAATGCACCGCCTACTTTCCAAATATGCATGGTAAGTATATTCTCGGATTATGTGGAGCGCATCATCGAGGTATTTATGGATGATTTCAGTGTTTATGGCAATTCTTTTGATAGTTGTTTAGACAACCTTTAACTAGTTCTTGGACGATGCATAGACACAAACCTTGTCCTTAATTGGGAGAAATGTCACTTTATGGTAAACCATGACATAGTACTTGGTCACATCATGTCCTCTCGAAGGATCGAATTGGATAAGTCAAAGATAGATTTAATAAGGAACTTATAATATCCCACTTCGGTGAGGGAAATCCGTTCATTTCTTGGCCATGCAGGTTTCTATAGGCGGTTTATCAAGGATTTCTCCAAAATATCCATGTCGATGTGCAAGTTACTCCAAAAGGAATTACCTTTTTACTTCAACAAGGAATGCAAGGATACCTTTGACAAATTGAAGGAAATGTTGACAAGTGCGCCAATTATCAAGTCAATGGATTGGAATCTTCCATTTGAGTTAATGTGTGATGCTAG
The DNA here is from genome assembly GCF_003573695.1 of Papaver somniferum. NCBI lineage: Eukaryota > Viridiplantae > Streptophyta > Magnoliopsida > Ranunculales > Papaveraceae > Papaver > Papaver somniferum. The sequence goes on from NW_020629261.1 coordinate 540, forward strand.
TGATTATGCGGTTGGAGCCGTTTCGGGTCAAAGAGTGGAAAAGTTGTCCCATGTTATATATTATGCATCTAGGACCCTTAATGCTGCACAAATCAACTATTCTACCACGGAGAAAGAGTTATTGGATATAGTTTTTGCATTGGAAAAATTTCGATCATACTTGGTGAGCACAAAGGTTATTGTATATTCCGATCATGCCGCACTAAGACACTTAATAAACAAGAAAGAAGCTAATCCAAGACTAATCCGGTGGATCCTATTACTACAAGATTTTGACATAGAAATTCGATATAAGAAAGGTGTGGAGAATACCGTTGTGGATCATCTTAGTAGACTTGTTATGTCTGAAGAAGAAATTCCATTACAAGACCGCTTTCCGGACGAACAACTTTTCTCCTTGGAAGAATCAACACCTTGGTACGCGGATATAGTGAATTACTTGGTGACAAGGAAGGTACCTAGTACAATGTCCAACTTCCAAAAGATGAA
>NW_020629262.1:0-268 GCF_003573695.1 Papaver somniferum
GTCTTTTTGGTTGTGTCTTTGTATTACAGGTTTGAAGTTGGATACTAAAGACCTTGGAATCAAAGCTTAAAGCTAAAAGAGAAGGAAAAAAGACAAAGCAAAAAAATAAAGAAAAAAAAGAGAATTATTATTTTTTTTTAAAAGAGACTTTCCATTTTATTTTTTTTGTAATTATTATTATTATTTTTTGTATTTCTTTTCATTGGACTGGACTTTGGAAAATTTATTTTAATTTTAAACCCTACGGAAGGGTTATATAAAAAAAAAA
>NW_020629263.1:0-536 GCF_003573695.1 Papaver somniferum
AAAAAAAAAAAAAAAAAAAAAAAAAAAAAAAAAAAAAAAAAAAAAAAAAAAAAAAAAAAAAAAAAAAAAAAAACGATGTATATATTCATAAAAAAAAATAAAAAAATAAATAAAATAAATATCAGAAAAATACAAAAAAATCAAGTATTTATCAATTTCATCCTCTCTTGTTCCAAAAATAAAAGAGAGTAGTCAATGTAAATAAGAGTCGTGTAAAGAGTCATCTTTTGTTGTTTCATTGTAATAAGCAAGGAGGGTGTATGCCATTGATGTACAACGCGAGTAATTGTGAAATACCTCCAACTCATTCACAATTCTCGTAAAGTCCGGACAGCTAGCTAGATTTCGACCTTGGTTCGTAGCCTGAGAAACTATCTCTTGGTGATTAGTAGTCATAACTTCAGATCTTTCTTTACACATGTGTAGATACACTTTACACCCTTATCACATGTCTTTTTTTGTTATCAGTGCTAGGATTGTGCCTTTGATAGCTAGATTGACATCTCCATTTTGCTGTGAGCTTAAACTGACTTGCA
>NW_020629264.1:0-551 GCF_003573695.1 Papaver somniferum
TTAACAGAAAAAGTTTGAAAAATGTATTGTAATTACAATTAATATGTTCCAAGGCAATACGTCTAGTAAAAATTGCATTTCTATGTACGTTGATTCAAGAAAATATGAAGGAAGTCAAAATTCACAATAGAAGAAAGATTAAAGACCATGCAGAACAAATCCAAATCCTAACAAATTTCATTTATCTTGAATCAAATAGAAAGACAAAGCCAGCACAAAAAGAAAGAGTTCATAAAAATGTTGAATTTAATATACGTTAACTCAAAAAAGTCTACACACTTCGTTATAAGTCAGAAAGTGATTTCTGGGACTAAATTGTAAACTAGATAAACTCATCCATAACAGAAAAAGTTTGAAAAATGTATTTTAATTAAAATTAATATGTTCTAAGGCAATACGGCTAGTAAAAATTGCATTTCTATGTACGTTGATTCAAGAAAATATGAAGGAAGTCAAATTTCACAATAGAAGGAAGATGAAAGACCATGTAGAACTAATCCAAAGCCTAACAAATTTCATCTATCTTGAATCAAATAGAAAGACAAAGCCAA
>NW_020629265.1:0-439 GCF_003573695.1 Papaver somniferum
TTTTACAGGTAAGATTCCCTTGGAATATTCTCCAAAACCCTTAAACACACACAATTTCGTCAAGTTCGGGAAAGAAACTGGCACCGAGGTCGAAACATGGCCAGAAGTGGACTCTTATAAGTCCGAAAGGTGGTAAGAACGATGAATATCAAACCTTTTACAGGTAACATTCCCTTGGAATATTCTCCAAGAACCTTAAACACACACAATTTCGTCAGGTTCGGGAAAAAAACTGGCTCCGACGTCCAAACCAGGCCGGGAGCGGAGTCCTATAAGTCCGAAACTTGGTAAGAACGAAGAATATCAAACCTTTTACAGGTAAGATTCCCTTGGAATATTCTCCAAAAATCTTAAACACACACAGTTTCGTCAAGTTCGGGAAAGAAACTGGCTTTGAGGTCGAAACATGGCCAGAAGCGGACTAATATAAGTCCGAAAC
>NW_020629266.1:0-577 GCF_003573695.1 Papaver somniferum
AATACACACTCGAAAAGACTCGAACGCTATAATTTAGCTCAAGAGGTGTCTATTTTGATTGAAAACATGCTAATGATCAGGACATGCAGGTCTATAGACCCACATGATCTTGATATTTTAGCCAAATTTTGAAGTCTAGGCCACATAAACAAGATTTTTCTACTTAGAGCAGTTTCGAGTGTACATTCGAAAAATACACACTCGAAAAGACTCGAACGCTATAATTTAGCTCAAGAGGTGTCTATTTTGATTGAAAACATGCTAATTATCAGGACATGTTGGTCTATAGACCGACATGATCTTGATATTTTATCCAAGTTTTGAAGCCTAGGCCTCATAAACACGAATTTTCTACTTAGAGCAGTTTCGAGTGTACATTCGAATAATACACACTCGAAAAGACTCGAACGCTATAATTTAGATCAACAGGTTTCGATTTTTATTGGAAACATGCGAATGATCAGGACATGTTGGTCTATAGACCCAGATTATCTTGATATTTTAGAAATTTTTTGAAATCTAGGCCTCATAAACAAGATTTGTCTACTTAGAGCAGTTTCGAGTGTACATTTGAAAA
>NW_020629267.1:0-294 GCF_003573695.1 Papaver somniferum
TTTTCAATCAAAATAGACACCTCTTGAGCTAAATTATAGCGTTCGAGTCTTTTCGAGTGTGTATTTTTCGAATATACACTCCAAACTGCTCTAAGTAGACAAATCTTGTTTATGAGGCCTAGACTTAAAAATTTGGCTAAAATATCAAGATCATGTGGGTCTATAGTCCAACATGTCCTGATCATTAGCATGTTTCCAATAAAAATAGACACCGGTTTAGCTAAATTGTAGCATTCGATTCTTTTCGAGTGTGTATTATTCGAATGTACACTTGAAACTGCTCTAAGTAGAAAA
>NW_020629268.1:0-498 GCF_003573695.1 Papaver somniferum
TTCAATCAAAATAGACACCTCTTGAGACAAATTATAGCGTTCCAGTCTTTTCGAATGTACAGCCGAAACTGCTCTAAGTAGAAAAATATTTTTTATGTGGCCTAGACTTCAAAATTTGGCTAAAATATCAAGATCATGTGGGTCTATAGACCAACATGTCCTGATAATTAGCATGTTTTCAATCAAAATTGACACCTCTTGAGCTAAATTATAGCGTTCGAGTCTTTTCGAGTGTGTATTTTTCGAATGCACACTCGAAACTGCTCTAAGTAGACAAATCTTGTTTATGAGGCCTAGATTTCAAAATTTTGCTAAAATATCAAGATCATCTGGGTCTATAGACCAACATGTACTGATCATTAGCATGTTTCCAAATAAAATAGACACCTCTTGAGCTAAATTATAACGTTCGAGTCTTTTCGAGTGTGTATTTTTCGAATGTACACTCGAAACTGCTCTAAGTAGAAAATTTGTGTTTATGAGGCCTAGGCTTCAAAA
>NW_020629269.1:0-598 GCF_003573695.1 Papaver somniferum
TTTTCGGCAAAAATTGGTTTTTGCTTTTCAAACCTTAAATTCAGGTCAGAACTGGACGAGTGACGGCTCATTTGAAAGATTACAGATCATAGAACAATATCACATATAAATATCCACAAAATATTTCGGTTCATTTTAACGGAAATAAAGCGTGAACCACTAGCTACGCTTTTCGGCATAAATTGGTTTTTGCTTTTCAGACCTTAAATTCAGGTCAGAACTTGACAAATGATGGCTCATTCGAAATCTTACAGATCATAGAATAATATCACATATAAAAATCCACAAAATATTTCGGTTCATTTTAACGGAAACAAAGCGTGAACCGCTACCTACGCTTTTCGGAAAAAATTGGTTTTTGCTTTTCAGACCTTAGATTCAGGTCAGAACTTGACAAATGATGGCTCGTTAGAAAGCTTACAGATCATAGAACAATATCACATATAAAAATCCACAAAATATTTCGGTTCATTTTAACGGAAACAAAGCGTGAACCGCTACCTACACTTTTCGGCAAATATTGGTTTTTTCTTTTCAGACCTTAAATTCAGGTCAGAGATGGACGAATGATGGCTCATTAGAAAGCTTACAGATCATA
>NW_020629270.1:0-604 GCF_003573695.1 Papaver somniferum
AGACCTTAAATTCAGGTCATAACTGGACGAATGATGGCTCATTAGAAATCTTAAAGATCATAGAACAATATCACATATAAAAATCCACAAAATATTTCGGTTCTTTTTAACGGAAACAAAGCGTGAACCGCTACCTACGCTTTTCGGCAAAAATTGGTTTTTGCTTTTCAGACCTTAAATTCAGGTCAGAACTGGGCGAATGATGGCTCGTTAGAAAGCTTACAGATCATGGAACAATATCACATATAAAAATCCACAAAATATTTCGGTTCATTTTAATGGAAACAAAGCGTGAACCACTACCTACGCTTTTCGGAAAATATTGGTTTTTGCTTTTCAGACCTTAAATTCAGGTCAGAACTTGATAAATGATGGCTCGTTAGAAAGCTTACATATCATAAAACAATATCACATTTAAAAATCCACAAAATATCTCGGTTCATTTTAACGGAAATATTTTGCGTTGGTAGGGGTTCACTTTGTTTCCGTTAAAATGAACCGAAATATTTTGTGGATTTTTATATGTAATACTGTTCTATGATCTGTAAGTGTTCTAATGAGCCATCAGTTGTCCAATTCTGACATGAATTTAAGGTCTAAAAAA
>NW_020629271.1:0-588 GCF_003573695.1 Papaver somniferum
TTTTGTTTTTGTTTTTGTTTTTTTCTTTTCTTTTCTTTTCTCGCAAAACAAAATACAAGTACAACTCGAGAGTGCACTAAGTAAGATGTTTGTAGTTAGCTAACCTTACAGATGAGTTCCCATTTATATAGAAAAAACAAGAGCAAGAGCCTCAATATTGTGACCCTACTGAGTCAGGGATCACTAGGAAAAAAAATATTCTCCCACCCGGAATTATTGAAATTATGGACAAGGCGTACCAAACATGTAAAAATGGGATTGGTTCACATTCTTTCCTCGTCTGGCAAGGCATTCCAAAGTGAAGCCCAACAGTGACCTCCTTTGCTAAAGAAGAGAGATTCTAAATGAAAGCCAGATAGTGACCTCGAAGGAACGATTTTTTGGGACCATAGTTTTTTTTGGGACCATGGTTTTATTTTGGGTAAAGACATTAGAAATAAATATAGGTCACCCCTTATCTAGATATTTATATTAATACCTAAATTACCCTCCTGATTAATTTTGGGTGATGATTAGTTAGTGTTAATAATAGTTAGTGTAATGATTAGCGAGATGATTAAGTTAAAGATAATTAGTGAGATTAAAAAA
>NW_020629272.1:0-3317 GCF_003573695.1 Papaver somniferum
GGTGGTGGTGGGTGGAGGTGGTGGTGGTAATTGGTGGTTGGTGGTGGTGATAATCGGAGGTGGTGGTGGCAGTGGTAATCGGCGGTGATGGGCGGCGACGGCGGTGGGTGGTGGTGGTGGGAGGAGGTGGTGGTTATATATATAGGTGGTTATTAGGTTGGTTGTAAATTAAATTAGGTTAAGGGTAGGTTAGTCATTTTAATACTTTAGGACACCTCATATAACTATAGGGAAGGTGCCCTAATAAAACCATGATCCCCTCGAAAAAACCATATATGGTCCCTAAAAAATCATTCTTTACTAAAATGCCCGTTTGAAATATTCCAAATGGATTTGAACAAAGCCCACTGAGCCTATATGCCCGATACACTATTCAGCTTTTTGAGACACCGATTATGGTGTAGGTGAGGATTACGGATCTTTAATGCAGCTCGAAAGGAAGGCAAAGCTAGAGAACATGGGATTAGAGAAAGAAAAGGTAGAAACTCTAGTTAGGATGTGAACTGCACAGGGTACAAGAGGTTTGAATTTTGAAAGTCCGAGAGCCGGCCCTGACATTTTGCTGCCCCAAACAAAACCAAAAAATGTTTCCCCTTTCTTGTTAGAATCATACCTGCAATTAATCCAAATAAAAGAAAAATGCTCAACAAACAAAAACGGCAAGCAAATCTATTCTCATGATTGAATTTGGGATTTAATTTTGCTTACCGTGGAGATGGTGAATCAAGTGGATTATCATAATGATGGCGTAGGGGAAGAATTAAGAACCACAAAGGAGATGAAGTTTTTTTTCTAGAAAGACAGTCGAAAGAGACTTGATTAAGTCTTTCATTCTCAGTAAATCTGTAATATATAAGACTTATTATATAATTATTAATAAGCCATTACAGTAATTACATATTTTCAATATACTCCTAAATCTATTAGGAATATATCCTTTTATTTTGTGTAATCACGATTTAAGCCGTCATATTTTAATTTTAGCACAAAACTCCCTGAACCAAAAACTATATTTGCTGCCCCTGTTGTGTTGCTTCCCCAAAGTCAACCTTCGTTGACCTTGCCTCAGGGCGGACGCTGTCTGAGATAGCTGGTTTACTTGAAATTTACTGTGTGGTTTTCTCTCATTGACATGATTTTGCCCCTTACTTACCAGGAATAGGATGAGAAATGAATTGAAAATAGTTAAATTTCTAAAATGCTTATTCAGGAGAGCTTACTTAGAACATAAGAAGCTAACTTAGAACGTAAAAAAAAGAACATAAAAAGCTAGATACATGGTGGACAGGTATACTAATATACTAGTCAAATTTTGTCTTGAGAAGTCACATATGAACCTTTTGTCATATAAGACGTGATTATTCTCTTCAATAAATTAGAGAGTGTTCAGATATTACGGTCAGCCTATATACTACAAATCATTCGTCAGATCATATACCAAAGAACAAATCAACGGCCATATTAAACTCTAAATTGATGGGGCAGATCTGTAAACCCTTATAAGAAGTAGTTTTCTCTTACCCTATTTTTCAGTTTCCTTCCTCCCAGCATAGGCAAAACAAAGAAACCATAAACAGGAAAACAGATCCCTTCGTTTGACTTCAAAATTGTGGCGCATTATTTAATTCACTAGCGACCACAATGTTCTCATACGCGGGACAGTTTCTCCTCTCAAAAAGTTAAAATATATTCAAAACGTCATGGTACAGAGATTTTTCTGTAATGTTCATTGATCTGTGCGGCAGAAATTATGGTCCTTATCTACTCCGCCGTGGTAGAAGAAAAGAAGCAAAAAAATATGGGCTTGTAGAGAAATTCATCCTTATTACTTGGATGTTTAGTTTCTGATCTAAAACTTCTTTGCTTTTGGTTGCATTAGGAAGTTCTTTTTCTTTGAAAAATATCTAATTAATTGTTTCTGTAATCGAGATTAAGATGCTTTCTTATTTTATTTTCTACTCTAGTTTGGATGATTACCTTTTACTCTAGAAGATAAGTCAGATCCCTTTGTAATCTAATGTAATGTATGCGAATATTTAATTATAATTTTCTACATAGTGTTAATCAGTTTGTATGGGAGAAGTTGCCATCTTTAGTTTGGTTCTTAATTTAAGATTACCAGTCACGAGGATCCGATATTCGCCTCTTGAAGTATGATATTAAGTTAGTTAACCAGATATTCAAGCTCAAGCACGGACTAAGAAATTGGATTCCAAAACCGGTGATTCTACTGTGTAATGAACGATATTATGTCTTTCACTAATGATCCATTTTCATTTATGTCTATCAAAAGAAAGACATGTGTACTCTTGTAAAGCTTTTCCATAAGATATTACTGAATTTCAAAAAATAATTGTTGTACACTTATAGCTTTACCAAGTGTAAGGATCTCATACGAGAGTCACTACTATTCTCTGTGAAGCAAGTTGTTCATCTATGCTTTGTTTAATTTAACAGCATTTCGTACTTGACTTCTTGTAAATCATAGCCCAATAAATCTATGCATTGTTTTGTTAACACAGAATTGATTAAAAAGACCAAAATCAACAATTCCTGGGTGAAATGGACAGTTAGATTTTGATACTGTTTAAATGGACAAAAATGTAAAAATAGGCAGGATGTAACCAGTTTCATTGTGACCATTTTCAAATATTTTTTCTTATTTTTAATTTACACAGGATATATCCAGTTTCATCCTTACTATTTTTTAAATCTACTATTTTGTTTTTTGGCCATTTCACCCAAACTATTTTTTACTTGTCCATTTGAATCGTGATTTAAAAATATTTGGACAAATGACTCATTTTCCTTTTTGTTAATTAAGGTGGATTTTATTTTTCAAGATCTACATCTAGCTAGAGTCCCCTTCATTGAGCAGTATTCATCCCCAGTGGAATAAGAGTACACATAATTACAGACGTGTAAATAGAAAGAAATGTCTGCCAGCAAATACGGTCACTCAGTCGTACAATATTATATTATCCGTTAGATCAACTCACCAAGAAATAAATCAAGGATGATTCTAAACCCCAAACTAAGGGTAGATATATCTAAATCTAAACCCATATAAAAAGCAGCAGTTTTCTTTTTCTTTTCTCTCATTTCAGTTCCTTCTTGGACAACTACAGATCTCTATGCATCACTTGGTAACCATGGTGGCCGAGTTTTAAGAACATCATCCATAACCTCAAGATAAAGCCACTGGCGTGATAATGGTAATCACTCCTTTATTGATTAAAAAAGATAAAGTAATGCTAAAAGAATTTAAATAAATCCTAATTGGTCAAAAAGAAAGAACATTTTTATAAAAAAAAAAA
>NW_020629273.1:0-753 GCF_003573695.1 Papaver somniferum
AAAGAGAGCAAAAGAAAGAAGAGTACCTGTAGGGTTGCAGCACATATTGTTAAATTTTTTACATGTGCAAGCGCTTGAAAAAACTTACTTACAGCTGCACCTATCTTTCTCCCCCTTGGTACACAAAGCCAAACGCTTGCAGACTCTAGTGTTTGAAAACTGGAAAGAAAATATTCCTTTGTCACCCAACCATGATAGGTAAATGACACTAGATTTGGCGCATTAATTTTGAGAGCACAGTCTTGTAAACCATCATCATCATTACATCTGTCGTTATCAATTTCCAAAATATTTGAATTAGAAGATTACCTCAACTCTGAAGCTTTGACAAAATGAAGAATCAACTCTTAATAAATCACCAATTCAAGTAATTTAATGCTCAATAATCATAACAAACTCATTACACCAGATATGTACTGTCAATTCATACACATATTTCAGTATTACCCATATGTACTAATGGGTCAAACCAAAAAAAGTGGCAAAACACTGAACAAACAGAATCAAAAGAATTTTATATCAGTACACCAGATATGTACTGTCAATTTATACACAAAAACAAACTATAACAAACCCACAAAAATAAGAGAAAACCTATAAATTCATAGTAACCACAAAAACAAAACAATACGTCATATATGTACTGATAGGTAATACACAAAAGAAAACTGAAAAACAATTGATAATAACAATTTATGAGTCTTGTGACTCTATAGATTATCATTTCCACATAGTGACTAAGGGTGAAAAAAA
>NW_020629274.1:0-342 GCF_003573695.1 Papaver somniferum
TATGTTAGTAAGATCAGTTAAGCAGTTATTATAACTGCCAGAACCTATTGTTATATATCTATTTTTTATCTAATAAGAAGATGACGAAGATTTGCAGATTATTCTACTTCTGAATTCTTCTTTTCTTCCTAGCTCTATGTCTTCTTCTTTTCTTATTCTGTAATATTCACTTTCACAGTTACTTGGGTCTATCACAATCAGTGTCGTTATTTGTATATGAATTTTGATTATCTTGTATTTTGGTGTTTTTGATAATTTTGTAAGCAATCATGTAATCACTATTTTGGTTTGAATGAATTGAAATGTGGTTTCCATCAAAAAAACAAAAAAAACAAAAAAAAA
>NW_020629275.1:0-736 GCF_003573695.1 Papaver somniferum
ATTTCTATGTACGTTGATTCAAGAAAATACGAAGGAAGTCAAATTTCACAATAGAAGAAGGATGAAAGACCATGCAGAACTAATCCAAATCCTAACAAATTTCATCTATCTTGAATCAAATAGAAAGACAAAGCCAACACAAAAAGAAAGAGTTCATAAAAATGTTGAACTTTATATACGTTAACTCAAAAAAGTTGACACATTTCGTTATAAGTCGAAAATTGATTTCTGAGACTAAATTGTAAACTAGATAAAATCATCTTTAACAGAAAAAGTTTGAAAAATGTATTGTAATTACAATTAATATGTTCTAAGGCAATACCTCTAGTAAAAATTGCATTTCTATGTACGTTGATTCAAGAAAATATGAAGGAAGTCGGATTTCACAATAGAAGAAGAATGAAAGACCATGCAGAACTAATGCAAATCCTAACAAGTTTCATCTATCTTGAATCAAATAGAAAGACAAAGCCAACACGAAAAGAAAGAGTTCATAAAAATGTTGAATTATATATACTTTAACTCAAAAAAGTCTACACATTTCGTTATAAGTCGAAAATTGATTTCTGAGACTAAATTGTAAACGAGATAAACTCATCTTTAACAGAAAAAGTTTAAAAAATGCATTGTAATGAAAATTAATATGTTTTAAGGCAATACGTCTAGTAAAAATTGCATTTCTATGTACGTTGATTCAAGAAAATATGAAGGAAGTCAAATTTCACAATAGAAGAAG
>NW_020629276.1:0-310 GCF_003573695.1 Papaver somniferum
TTTTTTTTTTTTGGTTTTACATAATTACTGGTTAACCAAAAATCACTGGGACAAACCGAAACCAACTGGAACCATTTGGAAACCGAACCAATGGTTAATGGATTGGTTTGGTTTAGATTTTTAGAAACCAATAGTATTGGGCCAAGTGTCATTATTGCAAATTGGACTCTGTTGTCCATTCCCAAGAATGTTGGCTCAATGAACCACGCATGTAATCAATTTGCTATTCTGATTGACCACAATGGATATGTCTTTTTGGTTAGCACATATTGATACAGATTCCAGGCCATTCGCAAAAAAAAAAAAAAAA
>NW_020629277.1:0-3128 GCF_003573695.1 Papaver somniferum
ACTGATTCAAATCCTAGAATTGAAACGATTGTGAGGCTGAGTTTTGCAGAGGGAATGGCCATGAGAGAGAAAAAATATTGTCCTTTTGAGAGTCACTAATCTATTCTTTATTTTTTTGAAGATTTTGTGGACGCTCTTATACTGATTTTGGCAACGTGAATTTCGTTGAACTTATAAAATTCACGTGAGAATCAACTAGAAACTACTGTAGGTTTTTTTTTTTTTGAGAATGATAGTTTCGCTGAGCGAAACATTTTCATAAAGTATCATCTCTTTGGGGTTCCAGCATATTCTCAACCGATTGTTGGAGACTTCATTGGTAAATTCGATCACTTTTAAGTGGTAACCTCCGATAAGCATTTCTAACTTTTTCTAATGCACGTGGACGGCGAACACCCGACAACTTCTCATGCTGCAGCTGCTGTTTTGGTAAATTCCTTGCGCATTTTGTCTTTTGTGAATATGTTTATGACTTCATGTAAAGATGGAGTCATCTGTATATTTGGCTGGGTATCCGTTTAAACTTTTGATGATGGTAGCTTGTGTGTCCTCCTTTAAAATTTTACTGAGAGGATATTCGTATAATTTTTGTATATATATGAATATTGGAGATGATTGCATTCAATGAACATTGTGATGTGATTAACTAAAATATAACCCAACTGATAATTGGGTTTATATTTTAGTTCAGTGTGCCAAATCTATGGACTAGTGATTGCAAAAAGTATAGGCTTTACATTAGCTTAACGGTAGTGTTGCATGAATCCTCATTGTAACATGTGAAAGGACACCGCATCACTAATTTCCACATAATGAACTTAAAATATAATATGGAAAGGCCGTTCCACTCATCGCCAATTGTTTTTGAGTTGGATGCCCGCAGACTTCCAATTAGTTTTGAGTTCGATGCCCGTAACCTTTATCATGGTATCAGAACTAAGTCCCACACCCAGACCTGTGCATGCCGGGTGTAGGCCGAATTACTGGCCGAAGTGTTTAACCGATTTTGTCAGTTGTACACCCGGGGTGTAGGCCAGTGCTGATAATGGCCGAGGTGTTACCCCCTGATTTAGTCACTAACCTGTGTACACCTGTTACCAATGGACTGGTAACTCGTACGTAGGTCCACGTGTGAGGCCCAGTGATTGGCCTTACACGTGAGGGGGCGTGTGAAAGGAAAAATAGTCCCACATTGATATAATCCACTTAATGAACTTAAAATATAATATGGAAGGACCGCTCCACTCACTGCCAATTGATTTTGAGTTGGATGCCCGCAGACTTTAACATAAAACCACCGCTAGAGACATGAGTCATAAGAATCATTCTGTCTAACATCACCCTTATGCTACTTTGTTCTTTACTAAAATCTCATTCACAAAAATAAGAATAGAAACCAAGGAGGCTGTTGGACATTTTTGAAGAGAGAGTTTTCCTTTAAAATTATATCGTCTCTAAGGTAATAATTTTTTCTCAAGAAGCTTGGTTTAAAGGGATCTTTTTATAATGTCGTATGGAAGATACATTTCTAGCAAAATGAACACTACTGACCTATTGACGAAATCTGCAGTCTTCCTACGTGCAACTGATCTGTATTTTATTTTGTGTTTTCTGTTGAATCCTAGTTGCTAACAAAAAAATTGTATACTGCTCTTAACTGTAGAACGTCTTGAAGGGGAGGGAGGTGCAACTGATCCTGCAGTCCGGAGCCAAATTCAAACTGAATCAGTACAAGTAGGGCGGCCTGTTTATCAAAATGATTGTTGGGGCCTGGACGAGTGGTCGTCATCCTTGGTGCTCGTCTCTGCCTTCTATGAAATCAACTCCCAGTGAACGATAAAGGATGTCATAGGATATAGGCTTCTTCAATTGGTGTTATTCCGTTAAAAGATAGGAATGACGCACTAACACCAGTGGAAGAGGCCGAAAGAAGAGCAGATCGAGGCTGCTTAGATTATCATCATTATTCACGAAAACCTTGAAACTCATCGCATCCACTGATTTGTTGATACTCAAGAGTTTCGGAGTATCGTCTTGGAGTGGTTCGATCGCGCAGTGGTGGATGAGAGAGATTCCAGACATTCCATTTATACCATGGGGTAAATTTAAGCTTATTACCCTGTCGCGCAGTTCGCGCAGTGGTTGTACAAGTCTAATGCAGTAAGCAGAATTAAGTGTGGTGATTAATAAGTTAGACATTCTTAAGTCTAGATTTGTTTATGCAATGTCATTATTCTTCAGAGGTTTCAGAAAATATTGAGCCACTGGCAGGGGATATACCTTGGGAAACGCGGTAGGCAAATCAAATGAGATTTCTAGATCCCTAAGCAGAAATTATTTATTTATTTGTGCAAATAACTATTAGGATCAAAGTTATTTCAAAATATATTTGGCATATATTGAATATCATATTACAATGAAAATCAATACTGGAAATTAAAATAATATACTACGTCTCAAAATGGATCATCATGAACTCTCTCCAAACTTTTGCTATGCAAAACAGTAAACTACTGAGTCCCGACTGACAAACAATTATGATCAATCCTCAAAATAAACTTACTGAACTAGAAAATAAAGCCTAAATATTCATCAGTTAATCTCCAATCAACATATTCCCTTAGTCTTAGTAGACAACACCATCTTTTTCAATTTATTAATAACCTCTGTCTGAGTTTCCACTTCTGTTTTCTTCACCAAAGTTTTCCCATTTTCTTGAACTTGTTTCTCATAATTATCAGAAATCTGCTTATTTATCTTCACAATAAGTTTTGCGGACGTGTTGTCGAGTTCTTGCAGAACTTTTATTATGTCCAAAACAAGCCGTTCTGCTAGAGTACGCGAAAAATCTTCTCTTATAACTACACGTAAGACTGTAATGTGTTGCGCATCAGGTGGCATGGTATAAGCAGGAACAATCCACCCAAAACGTCGTAGCATATCCGAAATGTCAAACTCAGTGTAATTGGTATGGTCTTTTAGAGAGAATGCTACTAATGGCACACCAATGTCCTTCGATACAATGTTGAATCGGTCAATCTTCTCGATACCTGTTTTAAGTACGATTGCATTTTCGCTACAATTTTCCATGATGTTTCGATAACCCTAGAGCAAAAAAAAAAAAAAAA
>NW_020629278.1:0-263 GCF_003573695.1 Papaver somniferum
GGGTAATTAAAAAAATAATGTCACAAAGTCCAAAAGTCCAAAAAGAAAAGAAAAATTACAAAAATAATAAACCCTAATACAGTTTTTTTTTTTCTAAAAGAAAATAAACAAACCATAAACTAAAATTGTCTAAAATAAAATTGTCTTCTTTTCTGTTCTTTTTGCTTTAATCTTTAGCTCCAAGTCTTTATGAAATCACCAAACTCTTTGGCTCAATTTTCTTTATGATCCAGAACCTGTAGACACAAGATAAATACCCAAAA
>NW_020629278.1:274-665 GCF_003573695.1 Papaver somniferum
CTTCCTCATTTAGACTTCCATTGAGGAATGCATTTTTCACATCCATTTGGTGTAACTCTAAGTTGAAATGAGCTACTAATGCCATGATTATTCTAAATGAGTCTTTAGACACAAGATAAATACTCAAAAACATTAAAAAAAGAAAAAAATAATAATAAATAAAATAAATCTAAAACCCTAAAAACAAGTCCGCGTCGGCGGCTCCAAAAATTGATGTGATTTGTAGATAGTGGTAAAAAGAGTGTCGTTTCTCAGACTTGTGAAGGATTTTTTTAGACTTAAATTCAAAACTAAAATAGAAAACACAATAAAAATTATAGCAAACTCAAACAAAGATGATATCAATATTAAAAGAAACACTGAGGCTAAGATTCCACTATTTTCCAAGTTC
>NW_020629278.1:676-923 GCF_003573695.1 Papaver somniferum
CAAAGATGATATCAATACTAAAAGAAACACTGAGGCTAAGATTCCACTATTTTCCATGTTCAAAGTGATTAAATCAATACTTATATTTATGCAATTTTCTCGTTTAATTTGATTCTAAAATATTGCAACAAGTAGATTTTCAAAAGTAGTAATTGTAAATACCAAGTATGAAGCATCAAAAGTCTTAAAACTAAGCATACTCCATCAAAATAGATCACAATCACTCAAATAAAAATCATATTCAATA
>NW_020629279.1:0-390 GCF_003573695.1 Papaver somniferum
CACAACACCAATAACATAATCTGAAGCATCACACATGATCTCAAAGGGTAGGTTCCAGTTGGGTGCCTGGACTATGGGGGCGGTAGTGAGTAAATTCTTAAGCTTCTCAAAAGCCTCTAAACAAGCATCATCAAAGACAAACTTAACATCTTTTGCAAGCAAATTGCAAAGAGATCTAGAAATTAGGCTAAAATCCTTAATGAATCGACGATAAAAACCTGCATGCCCTAAGAATGACCTAATATTTCTTACGGTTTTTAGGACCTGTAAAGTCTTAATAAGGTCAACTTTGGCTTTATCTACCTCTATACCCTTAGAAGATACGATATTCCCTAAAACAATTCCTGAACGAACCATGAAGTGACATTTCTCCCAATTAAGCACTAAATT
>NW_020629279.1:491-730 GCF_003573695.1 Papaver somniferum
AAGTGACATTTCTCCCAATTTAGCACTAAATTCTTTTCCTTACACCTAGTCGATACTAGTGACAAATGATGCAAGCACTCATCGAAAGACGAACCAAACACTGAAAAATCATCCATAAAGACCTCTAAGAACCGTTCTACCATGTCAGAAAATATGCTCATCATGTAACGCTGAAAAGTCGCAGGGGCATTACAAAGCCCGAAAGGCATGCGTCTATACGCAAAGGTACCAAAGGGACA
>NW_020629279.1:841-1000 GCF_003573695.1 Papaver somniferum
TTCTACCATGTCAGAAAATATGCTCATCATGCAACGCTGAAAAGTCGCAGGGGCATTACAAAGCCCGAAAGGCAAGCGTCTATACGCAAAGGTACCAAAGGGACAGGTAAAAGTGGTTTTCTCCTGGTCTTCTGGGGCAATAACGATCTGATTATATCC
>NW_020629280.1:0-209 GCF_003573695.1 Papaver somniferum
CATGGTCGGCGTGGCTTTGGTGTGGAGGTGTGGCTGACATGGCATGTCATTGGCACGGTTGGCATGCCTTGGCGCGAAGATGTGGCACGGTGGTAGGACTAGAAATGATCCTAAAAATTCTAACTGCAAGTGCACAGTGTCGGCAAGCAACACAGGGCAAGCACAGGTCAGTTCCACAGGGACAAGGGGGTGCAAGTGCTATTTTTCTT
>NW_020629280.1:409-741 GCF_003573695.1 Papaver somniferum
GTTGTCGGTGAAGAGATAGTAGTGGCAGTGATGGAACTGGTGGTGGTGACGGAAGTGACAGCGGCAGAGAGGGGAGGTGGTGGAGTTGCAGAGCTCTGCAACTGTCGGGTGAAGGAGATGATGTTTTGGGGCGATGGGTTGTTTGGGTGGATAATAGGATTCGGTGCTAGAGTGTGAAGCGGGAGCATCTGGTTAGATGTTTGGCGAGCTGAGCCGCTGGATATGGAGATGGTAGGTAGATCGGACGGCTAAGAGAGAAGCAGTTTGTAGAGACCGTTGGATGTGGAACACAACGAAGTCAACGGTGCTAGATTAGGTTAGGTGCTGTAGTG
>NW_020629281.1:0-379 GCF_003573695.1 Papaver somniferum
TCATCCGACGGAAACAATGGATCTTGCACAGACGCCAAGCCTTGATCATAACCTAACTTCCTAGCCACCCTATCAACATTGTAGCCAACCGCACAAAACCTACCCTCAAAATACCCTGGGATGAAACCTGGGTTGCCATTGCTAAAAAATCCCATTCGCCGTCATCAAGGTTTGAAGATTCCGAGTCCAGCATATCACCAAGAAAGACATGAACATGACCCATAAACAATACCGACCGCGAAACATCATCATAAGGGCGTGCCCGGAACGATTGCAACTCATCTACTTTCCACATGAACTTATCAGTTGTTTTCTTCACGTGTTGTTTTTCATACAAAGCAGTCTGGGGGTGCCGAATTGGGGGGGGGGGGGGGGGGGG
>NW_020629281.1:462-1000 GCF_003573695.1 Papaver somniferum
GGAAGTCGCCCAGAAGTACTAACAACATCCTCACCCCTCATGAACAAGGTGTTCACCCCGGACCTGCAAGCGGGAAAACGCTCCCAGAACCACATCTGTAAGAAACTTGTTGGCACAAAACTCTCAATCACATGCTGAGAACTGTTGGTAGCTTCTATGTCCGCAATCAGTGTATCTAAATGACGATACACACCTCCTAAGAACATGGGGGGCTAATGGATATGTAATCCCTCGATCCATCTTGACAGCTAACCTAAAGACATCTTCCCGTATAATGTCCCTAAGGGAACACCCAAAGAAATCATGAATCAACCAATATGTCAAAAACGCGGCCAACTCGGCATCATCACTATGACCATGAGAAGGGGACTCGTAGGACCTCACAACAGAAGGGAGATCTTTTCTACTAGATGCCTCAGTAACACGGGGTGACCAATAATTCATCCAACCTGAAACAGAAGCACGCTTCTCTCCCAGAACAAGACCTTCAGCAGCCCCGGCACCGCCTTTGCGTCCTATGCTCTTACGAACCTCCACC
>NW_020629282.1:0-656 GCF_003573695.1 Papaver somniferum
TGACGGAAAGCACCCGGAGGACACTTGCTATTCGGACCCCCGTCTTGGATAAGGGGCAACCCCAGGACACCCCTTAAGGAAGCTGCTAAAGGCACCCCTACTATGGATACGGGGCACCCTTTCTTCTTCACGGTTTCAAATCCAGAAAATTGGCGAGAAATATTTGGCAGTTTTGGCAATCATGATTTGGAGGAGTTTGAGGTCGATTAAACCTCTGATTTTCATAGGATAGACTCCTTATGGGTCTAGGAATCTGATATGGGTGTTTAAATCGATTAGACTGGGCTCAATCGACGGATTTTTATCACAACAGAAATATATGGAAAGTCACGTGTGTGACCTGTTTTAGGGAATTTTAGAGAGATTAAAGTGCTGTAAACCTTCCCAAAGATTTGTATCTATCTAAGGAAGAGTTTAGAATAAAAAGGAAAGCTCAGAAACGCGTAGAAATTCTAAAACAAGAAACTGCCGCAACTTTTCCGTGAAGAGAAGGAAAGAGATTTTGGAAGATTTGGGAGAGATTTAATCGGTATTTTTGATATAAATAGATGGCTTGGGTCATATAGAAGGGGTGTCGATAGTTTGGGGACCTAAGGAGAGCCAGAGAAGAAGAAATCAGAGCTTTACCAAACTCTGTTTCTGCTTCTGCTGCTGCT
>NW_020629282.1:667-1000 GCF_003573695.1 Papaver somniferum
AAGGAGAGCCAGAGAAGAAGAAATCAGAGCTTTACCAAACTCTGTTTCTGCTGCTGCTGCTGCTGAAGAGGAAGAACGCGAAGAACATTGACGCACGAGAAACAGTCGCAGAACAGTGTCGTTGTTTAACAGCTGAAGAACATTAAGCTGTGCAGGACAGTCGTATTCTAGGGTCTTAAATTTCTGATCCTGTAACAGTTGATTAGTAACGTATATCTTCAATATTGCAACACCAACTGTAACAGTGACTTCTGTAACATCAATATACCGTTGCAGATCTGTTGTTTTATATATTCTCTTCAATAAAACCACCTTTTGAGCCATGATTTATTA
>NW_020629283.1:0-376 GCF_003573695.1 Papaver somniferum
ATATTTTCTCAGACTAAGAAATATTGGTTCAACTATCAATATTCAACGATTCAGCAACACAGTTTTCTCAGGTTATCAACATTTATTCGACAATGATATTTTCTGTCTCAGCAGACATGTTCGATTCATGAGTCTCAAAACATTTGCAAATTATGTTCAACTTAGCAATACAAGGACTCATAGTCCCATAAAGTCAGCAACTGACTAACTAAATACATGTCTGTCTTGCAAAATCCACATTCATGAGATATCAATCGTGTCACTTGGGGGGATATTAACTAGGGTTTTGGTCTGGCGGTCTACGGAACGTGTGTTCATACACATGATGAGAATGTGAGAAAGTCGTGCAATCAGTTGGAGGAGTTAGCAAAGTAGT
>NW_020629283.1:387-1000 GCF_003573695.1 Papaver somniferum
ACGTGTGTTCATACACACGATGAGAATGTGAGCAAGTCGTGCAATCAGTTGGAGGAGTTAGCAAAGTAGTGGGTGGAAAGTTAACCAAGTCTCCGCACGATGAGCAACTAGTTTCAACACGATTTTCCACTTCCCCACTCTTTGACTCCAACAACTGTCACACTTCATGGGATCATGGTGTTTTCAATTCAGCAATATAAAAGGCCTCTGAATCATGATTGAAACAGACAAGAATTTCTCGACAAGTTCACAGAGACAATCTTTCGTCTACACGAACTCATCGTCTGAGCAATCACTCTCAACTGAGTAAAATTCAATCATTCAGAACTTTCTTACGCAGAATACCCAACACGCCTACAATCTCGATCACCATTGATCTTATATATTTCTCATCTTCCCCCTACAGACCGACCCATCCTCTTTTGTGACCGAATTGACTTTGGAACGACCATTGTCTTGGTTTAGGCTGGAGTCCTACAGATTGATCTCTCGAACTTAAAGCACTCCCTTCTTGCAGTGCATCTGTGTGAGGTTGAGCATTTGCTCGGTTCAAGGAGTCTCCTCCGCACGGCCATCTCCTCGATTCCGTAAACACCAGCAAATCGTTTTCCCC
>NW_020629284.1:0-453 GCF_003573695.1 Papaver somniferum
AGATTATTTCGAGCAGCATTAGCTAACTGTTCATTTTCTGCCTCTAAACGTGCTTGAATTTCACTGAGCGTAACACTTATACGTTCACAAGTCTCATTGAATATCTTAGACCGTTGTGTACTCTCTTCTCTTGAACTAACTGCACGTTCATACTCCCTTCGAATTTGTTGGTAGGTTTCTTCTAGAGATTGAACAGGTTTAGAAATGTCATAATCAGGACTAGTTTTTAAGTAATTTTCCAAAAACGCATGACTAGTACTATAATATTCCTGATTTTCTTGCTCGTAAGAACAATTCGTGTATGGATAGTAATTGGGATCACCATGGTATGAACCATAACCTTGAAAAGGTTGGCGTTCCCAACTACTATTCCCACCATGGTCATAAAAATTATGATGTTCATATTCAAATTCAGGTCGATACTCATTGTATTGGCTTCTATCATACCAGTTC
>NW_020629284.1:591-938 GCF_003573695.1 Papaver somniferum
TCTAGCAAACAAAAAGCATGATGGCTCCACTTAGATTGTTTCTAGACCAGCTTCTAATCCTTCGAAAGGGAATTCGTTACAATTTAAGAAAACCCCTCTGGAATCAATCCGAGTTAAAGTAAGTTGAATTGAGGCGAGGGAAGCTCAGTGGAGCTTTGATACCCAAGGCCTCACCGCTGTACAAGGCGGCGCAGTCACGCATTCAACTCACATAAACCGTCATGAAGTTCGAAGTATGCTAAAAGAATAACCAATATCCTTCGAAATTTTTTCCTAACAAGCTCGATACCCTATAGGTCTCTTTCTAATCAGATTTTAAAGCTTGGGTTCGCGTTAGGTTTTGTTCT
>NW_020629285.1:0-1000 GCF_003573695.1 Papaver somniferum
GGTATATAGTACAAGTCTGAAACCGAACTTTAAACTATAGGGATCAACCCGTTTGGATTAACTTATAAGTGCAATTACTTTAATCATAACTTAAACAATTATAATACGGAAAGTAAAGTAAAAGCATACAACAAGATTTAGTTAATTAGGAAACTGCAGATGCAGAAAAACTCGGGTCCTAGTCCAGTTTTGAGTACTCTCAGAATTAAGCTGCTATACAAAGAAAACTACCAAATTCGTATAGTTGAGACCAAGTAATCTACCCTAGTTACATAGTTTCCTCCGTATCCGTGCGCCTGCAACCAATCTGGCCAATGCATGCAAATCCTAAGATAGAGTCCACTAGTTTTACCATCTCAGCATCAATTTTACCCCTCAGTCTAAATCGATTGGCTAGCATGGTTAAAGCTACAAACTCATTTACTTCTTGAATGCCTCAACATTGGGGTAAACAAGATCGTTCTAGGTTTTTAGCCGGGGTTAAGCATTTCTGGCAGGTGCATCGTCCATAGACTTCAAGGCTTTATATCCTTTTTTTGGAGTAAGTTGGAACGATGTGGAATCTAAGTTAGATGCATCATGCTTTTCGAGCATGCTTGCAGGATTTCGACTCTGACTATGATGAGAAAATTGATGTTGTCAAATGCTCGTTTCATGATGAAAATGGATATTTCTGAAGCAGTTCATCTGGTAGATGCTAGTAGTAGAAGTGACAGAGCTTATGAGGACATGTCTGTCAGCAGGATTCAAGAGACTATTTTTCCATCTGATCAATATTTGTTTCCAACCAACAAAAAAAAAGGTTTTCTGGGGATTATTGTACCGGAACCAGTCGTATTGGTTTTTTTTAAGGTCCTTTACAGTTAGACCTAGCTGGACTCAAAAACAATATTTTGGATTCAGAGATTTTAAAGACTAATCAACTTTTCTTCCTCTTATGTTACTTTTTGCATATGTTGGAGCTTGATAAAAAGGATCCCTTTCATGTATTTGTTATTTC
>NW_020629286.1:0-423 GCF_003573695.1 Papaver somniferum
AAAGTTTGAAAAATGTATTGTAATTACAATTAATATGTTCTAAGGCAATACGTCTAGTAAAAATTGCATTTCTATGTACGTTGATTCAAGAAAATATGAAGGAAGTCAAATTTCACAATAGAAGACATTCCAAAGACCATGCAGAACTAATCCAAATCCTAACAAATTTCATATATCTTGAATCAAATAGAAAGACAAAGCAAACATAAAAAGAAAGAGTTCATAAAAATGTTGAATTTTATATACGTTAACTCAAAAAAGTCTACACATTTCTTTATAAGTTGGAAATTGATTTCTGAGACTAAATTGTAAACTAGATGAACTCATCTTTAACAGAAAAAGTTTGAAAAATGTATTGTAATTACAATTAATATGTTCTACATCTAGTAAAAATTGCATTTCTATGTACGTTGATTCAAGAAA
>NW_020629287.1:0-316 GCF_003573695.1 Papaver somniferum
ATGTTGCCTTACTGTTTGGTATTGCTCTTTCATTAGAAACATTGAGGACAATGTTAGATTTAAGTTCGGGGGTGGGGAAGAAATTTTTTGTTAGCTTTTAGTTGCAATAAATAAACTCCAGAGCCTAGAAATTTATTTTTATTAAGGTTGGAACTAACCAATCTAAGTGGATGGGAACATCTTGGTTGTAGGATTTGAGGAACCAATCTGATTAGATGGAAACATCTAAAGAGTCTATTCATAAAAGCACAGAGCTCAGGTATTAGAATTAAAAAAAAACATGGTAGTTTCGCCATATCTCGTTGAATCCTAATCC
>NW_020629287.1:367-1000 GCF_003573695.1 Papaver somniferum
AAAAAAAACATGGTAGTTTCGCCATATCTCGTTGAATCCTAATCCTTAAATTTTTTTTTTTTAAGTGATTTGGTGGTGCACACGATTCAAGTTGTTACCTTTGCTAGGGTGGAATAGAGTGATTGAGATACACAAAAAAAAAGAAAGACCAGACCATTAGACCAACCGGAATAAATTCAATAAAGTCGACCACTGGTGCCCTTGTATATGCCAGTTGTGTTGACCTAGAGTTAGGTTTATCGACCACTGGTCCCCTTGTATATGCCAGTTGTGTTGATATTAGTCAGACCGGTATCTCAGTCCATTAGGATAGGTTCATCTTGGCAGAGGCCTTCAGACAGATATGGGAAACACCGTTCACTTTTAACCATATCTTTATCCATCTTCTTAATCTTTCCATTTGATTGGTTGACTCCGGTTATGATGTACAGAAACTATCTGAGTAGAGCTCTGTCACTTATATATGAATTTTAGTATGCTGAGTGCAAACTCGTGTTCAACAATTGGAATTTCGCATCAGGGTACTTCCTCCTGTAGTCAATGAGAGTATGCCAACCAAGGAGATTCTTTAGTGACTTCCAAGGTTCTGCGTAGATAGCTAGGGTCTGGAGTAAAGGTTTTGTGGGTACACCT
>NW_020629288.1:0-154 GCF_003573695.1 Papaver somniferum
TGCTACCCATGCCTTCGATTTATCCTCTAACCTCACCTATTTCATCAACTCCTAACCTAGGGTTCCTGAGAGATGAAACGATTAGGAGATGATAATATAAGTGGCTAGAAAGGTAGGTCTTGGTTGTTAGAAGTGATGATGGCTCGAGTGGTGG
>NW_020629288.1:165-554 GCF_003573695.1 Papaver somniferum
AACCTAGGGTTCCTGAGAGATGAAACGATTAGGAGATGATAATATAAGTGGCTAGAAAGGTAGGTCTTGGTTGTTAGAAGTGATGATGGCTCGAGTGGTGGTGGTTGTGGCAGTTGAGGAAGGTGGAGGTGATGATGGTGGTGCGGCAGGGTAAGGTGGTGTTGCAGAGGGTGAGGGAGAAGATGGAGTCGATGGGGTTTGAGGAAGGGGTTGTTTGTTTTGCGGGTATAGGTATTTGGTTGTTTGGGTGTTGAGCAGGCCCATCAAATCTTGATGTTTCTCGAAGCTGAGCCGTGTGATGCGGAAATGATAGATCGATCTAACAGCGAGATGGAAGGGAGCGAGGAGCGACCGTTGGATGCTGAAGTACAACGAAGCTGACGGCTCAA
>NW_020629288.1:754-1000 GCF_003573695.1 Papaver somniferum
TTGACCAGGTTTGTGATTTTTCTCTAATTTGAAGCATGGATGTTTCTGATTTGGTTGAAACAACACCCACTTCAAATGTTACAGACTCACAATTACCATCCCCTGCTACCGGTGGAACTAAAAAAAGAAAACTAACGTCTATAGTATGGAAAGGTTTTGAACAAATTGAAGAAGTGGATCCAGATGATCCACAAAAGCTAAAGAGGTTGAAGCTTGCACAGTGCAAGATATGTGACCGGAAGTTTT
>NW_020629289.1:0-457 GCF_003573695.1 Papaver somniferum
GAGCGTGTTCTGCTCATGCATGAGGGCTCTAGCAACATTGTGGGTCGTGTGTAAACATTTCTAGAGTGACCAGGATGGAAATCTACGCGTGAGAAGCTAAATCAGGGAAGAAAATATTCCCAGAATATTTTTTCATCAAACCGAGTTAAGAGAGAATTATCTCGAGTTATAGCGAGACTTCTTGATCCTGTGGAGTATATATAGAGCGCTGTGGATTCATAGAAGAGGAGAGAGAATTGGGATAGGTTTAGAGCATTACAGAGCAAGAAAATTGAAGTTGCAGAGATTCTGGTTCTGCTGCTGCTGCTGCTCGAGGAGGAAGAAGAAGAGGAAGAACAGACTACCAAAGGCAGTCGTTTACCAACAAAGACAACGACTGTCGTTCGTGGGTCATAGTTTTTCAACGACAACAACACTTTATCTCTATCGTTGATTCTGGACGCCTTCTGTGGGTCGC
>NW_020629289.1:468-1000 GCF_003573695.1 Papaver somniferum
ACTTTCGTTTGTGGGTCATAGTTTTCCAACGACAACAACACTTCATCTCTATCGTTGATTCTGGACGCCTTCTGTGGGTCGCAGAATCCTGTTTTATATCATTTTCTTGTCTTTCTCTTCATTGTAAAACACTTTTGAGCATCAATGAAATATTTTGAGAGGTTTTTCATCATGAGTAGCTAAACCCAATCCCAGGGGTGACAGAGGAAGCCATTCTCACAATAATTATGTGGTAATCTCTATTTTTTTTTATGCAATATTTTTATATGATTAATTGCATTGATAAAAATGAATTAAATGATTTTATTAATCAACTGTGTTTTCCCTTGATAATGCATGCTTAGTTTTAGACTCTTGATGCGTTATACTTGTGATTAACATTTGATATTTTGGAAATCTGCTTTTGGCAATATTTTGAATCAAACCAATTATTTAAATTGCATAGTAAAAAAAAAAATTAGATCATATAAGTATTGTTGAATGGTGGAATCTTAAACCCCTATTTGTCCATAAAATTTCACATCACTTTGCT
>NW_020629290.1:0-306 GCF_003573695.1 Papaver somniferum
ATGTTTCAAAATATGAACAAAATTATAATACAACATATGAAGAGGATCATGTTGAGTAGAGAAAAAGGAAAGAGAATACCCGATTTCGGCGAAAGCAATATTAGAACTTCGTTATTCAAGGAAAGAATCCAACATATGTCAGCCGAGATCATATTGGATTAGCAAAATATATACAAAAGTAACAAAAAGGTTTTTAAGAAATTTTATCTACTGGATTATATACAAAAATTCACCATACACTAACAATCTAAAGAGTTGAGGATCAACCCAAAAGACAAAGTGTAGAGGTTTCAACAGCTTCACACA
>NW_020629290.1:506-756 GCF_003573695.1 Papaver somniferum
AGCCCAGTTGGGCTTTGGATCTTCCTAAACTTTTGTTGGAGAGGCCCAGTTGGGCTTTGGCTCTCAGCAACAAGCTCAGACCAGCAACTCAACAATAGCAGAAGGAGAACAACAGCAGCACCAGAGGCTGGATGTAGCAATGGCCCAAGCTCCAGCAGCAGCAGGAAGAAGTAGCAGCAGCACCAGGGAGAAGAAGAAAGTAGCAGCACAGCTCAGTTCAGCAGGCAGCAGCAGCAGATCAGCAGCAGGA
>NW_020629291.1:0-204 GCF_003573695.1 Papaver somniferum
CTAGGGTGAATTAGAGTGATTGAGATACCATGAAAAAAAAATTGAAAAAAATTGAAAAAAAATAAAAAAAAGAAAATAAAATAAAATAAATTGAGACCAGACCATTTGACCAAAAGGAATAAATTCAATAAAGTCGACCACTGGTACCCTTGTATATGCCAGTTGTGTTGACCTAGAGTTAGGTTATCGACCATTGGTACCCTT
>NW_020629291.1:215-576 GCF_003573695.1 Papaver somniferum
CCAGTGTGTTGATATTAGTCAGACTAGTATCTCAATCCATTAGGATAGGTTCATTTTGGCGGAGGCCTTCAGACAGATATGTGAAACACCGTTCACTTAGTAAACATCAAAACCATGTTTGTTTTTCTATATCCATCTTCTTGATCTATCTATGTGATTAGTTTTGACTCCAGATATTGATGTCCATAGTGCGACTATCTTAGTAGAGCTCTGTCACTTTATATGAATTTTAGTATGCTTGAGTGCAAACTCATGTACAACAATTGGAATTTCGCATCAGGGTACTTCTTCCTGTAGTCAATAAGTATGCCAACCAAGGAGATTCTTTAGTGCCTTCCAAGGTTCTGCGTAGATAGCTAAG
>NW_020629291.1:691-1000 GCF_003573695.1 Papaver somniferum
TAAGCCCTCCTTAGACTATAACTCGGCCACTATGGACACCTAGGGGTTTAAAGGCTTATTGCATATGCTAAATGCAATCGACGATGCCTGCGACAGTGAGTTAGGATTTTATTTTGTAGTTTTGATTTGCTCGGGACTAGCAAATAATAAGTTTGGGGGTATTTGATAGACGCATTTATGTGTCTAATTTGTCCCAATTGTATATATTGTTAGTGCTCGATTTTGTACTTATTTGGTTATTTTATGTCTTTGTAGGTGTTTTTGGAGAAATAAGCTTTTGCGGCGAAATTGGCTCAAAATGTGGCATTT
>NW_020629292.1:0-565 GCF_003573695.1 Papaver somniferum
ATACAAATCTTTGGGAAGGTTTACAGCGTTTTAATCACTCTAAAATTCCCTAAAACAGGTCACACACGTGACTTTCCATATTTTCTTGTTGTGAGAAAAATCCTCGTTTGAGCCCATTCTAATCGATTTAAACACCTATATAAGATTCCTAGACCCATAAGAAGTCTATCCTATGAAAATCATAGGTTTAATCGACCTCAAACTCCTTCAAATCACGATTGCCAAAACTGCTCTTTAACTACATTTTTTTCCCGCCAAAATCCTTTTTTTGAATGTTGAAGATGGTTACCCCTTATCCAGAGTAGGGGTGCGATTAGCAACTGCCTGGAAACGGGATGCCCCTTAGTAATTAGGTTACCCCTTATCCAAAGTGAAAGTCCGAATAACAAATGTCCTCCGGGTGCTTTCCGACAACTTTTCGAGCCAATTTTTTCCAAAAATGTTTATTAGCCAAAAATACCTACAAATAAATAAAACACCATAATAAGTACAAAAATGAGCCCTAACAATATATAGAATCGAGACAAATCGGACACAAAAATGTGTCTATCAAATACCCCCAAAC
>NW_020629292.1:576-1000 GCF_003573695.1 Papaver somniferum
GAGACAACTCGGACACAAAAATGTGTCTATCAAATACCCCAAACCTATTATTTGCTAGTCCTCGAGCAAAAATAAAATAGAAATAAAATCCTAACTCACTGTCGCAGGCATCGTCGATTGCATTTAGCGTATGCAATAAGCCTTTAAACCCCTAGGTGTCCCTAGTGGCGGAGTGTTGTCTCCGGAGGGCTTACCAGAGGTATACCCACAAAACCTTTATACTCCAGACCCTAGCTATCTACACAGAACCTTGGAAGGCACTAAAGAATCTCTTTGGTCGGCATACTTATTGACTACAGGAGGAAGTATCCTGATGCGAAATTCCAATTGTTGTACACGAGTTTGCACTCAAGCATACTAAAATTCATATGAAGTGACAGAGATCTACTCAGATAGTCGCACTATGGACATCAATATCCGGAGT
>NW_020629293.1:0-444 GCF_003573695.1 Papaver somniferum
ATTGGTTGTAGGCACAGGGATACTGAGGATACTAGGTAACTAGGGATAATTTACTTGGTCTCAAACAGATAGACCGAAAAAAATTAAGATAGTGGACTTTATCTTAGGATTCGCGTGTGTTGGCCAGATTGGTTGTAGGAGCAGGGATACTGAGGAGACAAGGTAACTAGAGATAGTTTATTTGGTCTCAACTATACGAAGTTGGTAGTGTCTTTGTATAGCGGATTAATTCTGAGAATATTCGGAACTGGACTAGGTCCCGAAGTTTTTATGCATTTGTGGTTTCCTCGTTAATAAAATTATGTTGTGTCGTTTACCTTACTTTCGCATTATAAACTTTTAATTATAATAAAGTAAACTACACTTGTTGTATTGTATCGATTTCTTTCACATTAATAACGAAAAAATTATGGTCTGCTTGGTTCCCTCGTCATTTCACGATCC
>NW_020629293.1:518-1000 GCF_003573695.1 Papaver somniferum
CCCCCCCCCCCCCCCCCCCGTCAATTTTAGTGGCATAACTATCAATGCATATGGATCCAAAAAAAATAGATCTTTCAACTCAATATCCATCATGCTTGATTTCCTTGGTTATTCAACATCGTCTTGGATTTATTTTTATGGTTCTGCATATGATTGTTTCAGCTCCTTTGTTGTTCAAAACCAGTAGCAATGGCAACTAATGAGAATGCTCGGTTAGAGATTTTATAAAATGATAAAATCACTTAGCTCAATTGTTGTTATACCAAAACATAGTATTGTTACCTTCCTCAAAATTTAATTGCACCATAATTTTAAAGCAATATTACGGTGATATGTTCACCCCCTTAAAACAAGGGCTATGGGATATGGTGTTTTAACACTCTATCCTTTCAAAATGGACAAGAGACTAACTGATTGAGTAAAAATCCACTATGGGATAAATATGAAAGAATAGACTATACGGCTCTCAAAGCGCCGTCCAT
>NW_020629294.1:0-317 GCF_003573695.1 Papaver somniferum
ATTCATTATACAATCTTTTAAAGACTTCCATAACTTCTAACTTCTTCTCCTCGCTGTTACCAGGATATATTAATGGGAAATAGTAATCCAATAATTTCATTTTAAACCGAGGATCTAGAATGGAAGCTATTGCAAATGTTTTACTAGTAAGTTGCCAATATCTTTCAAACTTTTTCATCATATTCACTGCCATTTGTGAGATTAATGCATCATCGGAATCACACCACTCACGAAGTTCTAAATACAAAGAACAAGCAGTATCAAAATAACGATTAACTGTCACGTATGACGTACCTGAAAAGAGAATGGTGACTTCA
>NW_020629294.1:517-900 GCF_003573695.1 Papaver somniferum
TTGTGCTCCTTTGTACGCCATACAACTATTTAGATGTTTCCTCAAACTGCTTGTCCCATTTTTGCTCTCCGCACCAATATTCCTCTTGCAGTGCTTGCATTCTCCGTGTGTTTTCCCTTTTGTCAATACCTCTTGAAATTCAGCCCAATACTTTGAGGTTCTTTTGCGTTTACGTGTAGGTGACGGAACCACATCTGTTGTTTCCGCTTCTATATGATTAGAATCAGAATCACCAGTATCACTTGACTCACTGGCTACAGTTTCTACTTCTTTCGGCTCTGCTGAGTTTACAACTTTACTCTTCTTTGCAGCCTTCGAAACGACAGCTTTAGGAGGCGGCATACACGGGGATTTCGAAACGGTAACTTTAGTCTTCTTTACAG
>NW_020629295.1:0-534 GCF_003573695.1 Papaver somniferum
TTGTTCATCTAACTTCTTTTGGATATTATCTACCTCTTCAGAGCATTCTTGAACCTCGGATATTTTTATTCGACTTTCGCAATCAAGACCCTCAATTATTCTTATCAAGTGATGTTTCTTGAGATAAAGAAAATTGATGAGGTTTTTTAAATTAGGATTCTCAACCTTAGCAATGACAGCAAGAACATACTTGATGTTGAGATTATCCTTTACTGTTGAAGAGCTTTTAGACACGATATTTTCCATCATCAGATCGTTACAAACACAGACTTATAAGGTCTTTAATGTGTTTGCCTGCTCTGATACCAATTGAAAATGCGGGGGTCTAACAACCACACCAAACAATTCATTTGGCAATCTGAGAGGACTTACTCCAATATACTTTCTAGAGAATCAACTAGACAGTCATACTCAATCTAGAATAAAGTATATTAAATAGTTTAATATTTCTAACTCTTAATTGAATCCGCAATCAGCAAATAGAAATCTGCGAGCCCGATTGAATAAGAGGAGTAACTTGAACGGTACCAAAGA
>NW_020629295.1:545-1000 GCF_003573695.1 Papaver somniferum
CAAATAGAAATCTGCGAGCCCGATTGAATATAAGAGGAGTTACTTGAACGGTACCAAAGACCAATGTTAAAGTGTCAATCAATGTAAATCAACAACCAAAGGTTGGATATTCTAATTGATTGATCTTAACGCACAACCTGTGATATTTCAATTATATAACAAAATATAATGCGGAAAATAAATAACCCAGACACCAGAATTTTGCTAAAGAGGAAACCGCAAATGCATAAAAACCCCGGGACCTAGTCCAGTTTGAACACCACATTGTTATAAGCCGCTACAGACACTAGCCTACTACCAATTAACTTCGGACTGGACTGTAGTTAAACCCTAATCATTCTCACATTGATTAAAGGTACACTTGTGCTCCTTACGTCTCTGATCCCGGCAGGATACTACGCACTTGATTCCCTTAGCTGATCTCACCCACAACCAAGAGTTGCTACGGCCCAAAG
>NW_020629296.1:0-301 GCF_003573695.1 Papaver somniferum
AAATATATACACAAGGTTTGTCACAATGTCGAGAGATTACTGAGACTTAGGATTCCACCAAACCTCATACCATGTGGTTCAAAAATCAATTCTTAGACAATTATAACTCTTGTTTATTGACTCTAATTCTTTGCCAGGGTAGATTTTAAAAAGATTAACTGTAAATCACTAGCATGATGCATCAAAAGCACTTAGACCAAGCATACATCATCATACGACTTCACAACTAATTAAGAAAAATCATAAAACGATTAAATTAATGCAAAAAGTCATAAAAAGAATTAAATATAATTACCACACG
>NW_020629296.1:409-1000 GCF_003573695.1 Papaver somniferum
CTCCTCATATTAATCATGATCTCAAAATATGTGTTTGTTGCTCAAAAGATGATTAAAATAGTGAAAATTAATAACACAGACTGTTTGCAACAGTGTATTGGTGTTGCAAAACAGCCGTTACAATGGAACTGTTACAGAAAAACTGTTGCTTTGTCGCTGATTTAAGACTGCCCTGAAATAAGACTGCTCTGAACAGCTTAATGTTCTTCAGCTGTTAAACAGTGACACTTTTATGCGATTGTCTAGCGAGGGTCAATGTTCTTCAGTTGTTCTTCTTCTTCAACAGCAGCAGCAGCAGAAACAGAGTTTGGTAAAGCTCTGATTTCTTCTTCTTTGGCTCTCCTTAGGTTCCCAAACTCTCGACACCTCTTCTATATGACCCAAGACATCTATTTATATCAAAAATACCGATTAAATCTCTCCCAAATCTTCCAAAATCTCTTTCCTTCTCTTCACGGTCAAGTTGCGACAATTTCTTTTTTTAGGATTTCTACGCGTTTCTGAGCTTTCCTTTTTATTCTAAAGTCTTCCTTAGATAGATACAAATCTTTGGGAAGGTTTACAGCGTTTTAATCACTCTAAAATTCCCTA
>NW_020629297.1:0-312 GCF_003573695.1 Papaver somniferum
ATTTCTGTGACTAAATTGTAAACTAGATAAACTCATCCTTAACAGAAAAAGTTTGAAAAATGTATTGTAATTACAATTAATATGTTCTAAGGCAATACGTCTAGTAAAAATTGCATTTTTATGTACGTTGATATAAGAAAATATGAAGCAAGTCAAATTTCACAATAGAAGAAGAATGAAAGACCATGCAGAAATAATCCAAATCCTAACAAATTCCATCTATCTTGAATCAAATAGAAAGACAAAGCCAACACAAAAAGAAAGAGTTCATAAAAATGTTTAATTTTATATACGTTAACTCAAAAAAGTCTA
>NW_020629298.1:0-476 GCF_003573695.1 Papaver somniferum
GTGTTTCTAAGAAAGTTTCACCATCCCTTTTCGGGTATAAGATTTTTGGGTTGTTTTAGGAGCGGTTAGTCTAAGAGCGACTGCAATGGTACGACTAAACTCAAAGATCAAAGACCAAAAAAAAAGACTAAATATGAGTTTAATCTGTATTGTGACGTTATGGGGAGAAGACCAAATTTGGTCGCGCGTAAAACAATTTTACGCATGAAGACGGGCGGAAGTATTAGTTACGTTTCATTTCTGCGCGGAATTATAAATTACGTTTCAAACGGGCGTAAATATAAATCACGTCTGTTATCGAGCGTAAATATAAATTACGTTTCGTATGGGGCGGAATCTTAAATTCCGCCCGTTGATCAGACGGATTCCAAATGACCGCTCGAAGAAACGTAAAAATAAATTCCGCCCGAGTTAAACACGGTCACACAGCACGTGTGAGATCAGACGGGCGAACATCTGGTGTCCGCGTGATGAAT
>NW_020629298.1:487-1000 GCF_003573695.1 Papaver somniferum
CTCATGCAGTTCTTTCCTACAGGTACCGTAGTTTCATTGCTTGTTTACCATCAGTTTTTCCCACCCCCGTATCACAGTGACGGTAATGTTTGTCAACAGTTCTCTAATGCAGTTAAAGTTTTAAATGTTGATTCTGTCCGTGATGTGTAATGCTTTCCTGACGCTTTTGTACTTAACTAAAGGACTCATTTTATGGTGCAGGTTGGGGGCCTTGGGCATATTTCAGTATGTTGGAAGAAAGAAATATTGCACAGCAAACGAATGGTGAGAATGGCATTAATGTGCAGTTGATGGGGCAGGCAGGACAACAACAACCAGGTAAAAGCCCTAACCACGCACATATAGGTTTGGTTGAACCAAATGTTTCTACCTTGGATGATTTGGAAGCTGGAAGTAGATCGTAATCATGTATATAGATTCTGTCATTTAACTCCTGTGTGTATCTATATGTTAGACCTCCTATTGTTTATGAGGTGCATACACAGTTAAACCTCACTAACACTTTCAGAAATT
>NW_020629299.1:0-289 GCF_003573695.1 Papaver somniferum
GTTGGGCCGTGTACTCAAATCTCTAGGCCGTTCGCTGGGCTTGTCCCACAGAAAATTTGAACCAGTTAGCTGGGCCTCATCCCATTAAAACCAAAAGGAGTTTTCAAAACCCATAAAAACCAAATGTTTTTCATTCCCATCAAAACCAAAATTTTCCCATAAAAAACCAAATTTTTGAAAACCCATTAAAACCAAATAGTGGGCTTTGTGTCTTTTCAATATGGGCCAACCTCGTGCTCTCCATGAATACATGTATCCCACAATAAAAATTCCATTATCATGTATTGTC
>NW_020629299.1:300-428 GCF_003573695.1 Papaver somniferum
ATATATCTCGAGGGTTCGATTCTAAGAACCCCTATACTCATGTAAGAGAGTTTGAACAAATTTGTCGGACTATGCAACCTGATCATATGTCCGAAGACTCTCTGAAATTGCGTTTGTTTACATTTTCT
>NW_020629299.1:628-1000 GCF_003573695.1 Papaver somniferum
ATATAGAATCTTCTGTTGACACTAATATGCATGAAAATATAATTGTTGTGTCTGATTCTCTACCTGGGTCACGTTGTGATGTTTCCACTGATTTGCCGATACATGAGAATAATTCTTCTGACGATGTTGATGATTCTGATTTGTGTGAGCATGGTGAGCATGTTGTGACACTTGTAGAAGACTTAGGAGATGTTGATGTGATTGATAATGATGTGCCTATCGTCCTAAATAAGTCACAATTTGATGTCCTTCCACCCAACCTAGATTTGGTTTGTACCGATATTGTCAAACCAATTTTTCTGAGAATGTCCAACCTAGGTTTGGAACTGTGTGCTTCCCAAGTCCTTTTGGACTATTTTGCATCTAAGTATA
>NW_020629300.1:0-308 GCF_003573695.1 Papaver somniferum
AAGAGGGAGAGTCTCTTTATAGGTTTTTAGAGCGATTCAATGATCTCCTATCTCAGTGTCCTCACCATGGATTTGATAATATGAAACTCATACAGATTATTTATGATGGTTTAGACTATTCAACCAAAGACATGGTTGAGTCTATGTGCGCTGGTGAGTTCACTAGTAAAAATGCTGATAATGCTTTTACCTTCTTAGGAGCTGTCGCTGAAAAATCCCAACAGTGGGAATCTTGTGTTGAACCCCCTAAAAGAATCTTGATCAATAGAAGTAGCACGAATATGGTAGATACGAGTTTTGCGTCAGAT
>NW_020629300.1:319-671 GCF_003573695.1 Papaver somniferum
CCTAAAAGACTCTTGGTCAATAGAAGTAGCACCAATATGGTAGATACGAGTTTTGCGTCAGATGCTAAGTTTGCTGCTTTGTCCAGAAGGTTAGAAGCTTTGGAATTGAATCAGTCTAAACATAGGTCTCTTGTTGAACCTAATGATAGGAATAGAGCCTCTCAAGTCTCTAGTTGTGGAATAGAACCCGATAATTCATTTTGGTAAGGTCAGGTTAGTGAAGAACAAGCTCATGCTATCTATAACAATGCTAGGTTTGAGAACCGTCAGAAGTTTGACCCATACTCAGAAACCTACAACCCTGGTTGGAGAAACCATCCTAATTTCTCTTGGTCTAAGGGCCAGAGTCAAG
>NW_020629300.1:871-1000 GCF_003573695.1 Papaver somniferum
TCAGAAGCGTCTGTTCTTCGTCTTCTTCTTCCTCCTCAAGCAGCAGCAGCAACAACAACAAATTCTCTGTAACTTCTTTGTTTCCGGCTCTAAACTCCTCCTAACTCTCTCCTAAAACTTTCTAACCCC
>NW_020629301.1:0-355 GCF_003573695.1 Papaver somniferum
CCGACACCATTTTGAGATATCCGTAAAAGAGCGAAAGGTATGTTGCTTACCAGAGAAAGGTCGGCAACGGCATAATCCGGCAGCAAAAAGATCAGTAAGTGTAATACCTCGCAAGAAAGTGAAATCCAAAGGTTAATATCAACAAATTTCAGCAAAAATGGGCTCAAAGCATAACCAAATGAACTTACCAGGGATTGATATACCCCGGGTGGCTACTAGCTTCAATTGACCTTACACTCCTGCACAACTACAAACATATACATATACAGGAACCACACAAATGCAAGAAGTAAAATTCATTCAATATATATATATATATATATATATATATATATATATATATATATATATATAT
>NW_020629301.1:401-1000 GCF_003573695.1 Papaver somniferum
TATATATATATATATATATATATATATATATATATATATATATATTACATACCAAGTTTTTTTCAGTTAAAAGTAAAATACTTCCTTATGCATAGTTGCATAAGAATCTGCTGAACACTACATCGTAGTCTTCTTATGCACAAATGCACAAGTGTGAAAATTAGCAAAAAAAGAAAAGTAATAAGCGGTCCGAACATTAGCATAAAAAGTAAAAGCCATATATGTTTATCGTTGATATATGCAAAAGATGATGGCTGGGATATCTTCATAACTTCTCCAAAAAAACAGTTTGACCCTCCTAATCATATATATGAGATGCACATCTTTGGATGAACCACGAAACCTCCAATTCCAACATCTTGAAAGGTGCACACAAACCTGTTAGCATTTATTGTCAATTCATCTGGCATGAGAATGAGATCAAGCACTACCTTCGCATGATTAGACGCTACAGGTGAGTGACGAGGTGTCAAACTCGTAAATAATATTTCTCTACTTCTCTTTAAACTAACTAGTAGTATACGGATAAGCAGGATCGTCCCAAGGGAGAGTTGAGCAAAAGTTGTCAATTCAATTTCTAAATGAATAATGCAAGACAA
>NW_020629302.1:0-242 GCF_003573695.1 Papaver somniferum
CTTGATAGACACATTTTTGTGACCGAATTGTTCTCAATTTTTAGTATTGTTGGTACTCGATTTTCTACTTATTATGGTGTTTTATGTGTTTGTAGGTATTTTTGGAAAATAAACATTTTTGGAAAATTCGGCTCGAAAAGTTGGTATAGGCACCCGGAGGACACATGTTATTCGGACTCTCAGTTTTGGATAAGGGGCACCTAACTGATAAGGGGCACCCCAGGGAGCCAACTGCTAATCGC
>NW_020629302.1:253-415 GCF_003573695.1 Papaver somniferum
TAGGACACATGGTATTCGGACTCTCAGTTTTGGATAAGGGGCATGGTGGGCCCGGAAACGTGTATAAAAATGATGCGATATGAAAACGCGGGCCTACAGTAATACCGCAAGTGCACGGTCGTCAGTTGTAGCTCGTGCAAGTACGGGTCGATCCACAGAGAT
>NW_020629302.1:615-1000 GCF_003573695.1 Papaver somniferum
AAAAATTGGCGGGAAATTTGGTTTCAACGGTAAAGGATTTATTATCTTTAAGATAAGAATATCTTCTTGCCTTACAAACATGAAGTTTTGAAGAAAAAGGAAGTTATCTTGTATTAAACAACAAAGATATCCTTAGAAGATTTTATCTTGGATTTTATTCTGCGAATTAAAGAAGATGTGGGTTTAGTAAAGACATATATAGAATAAAGAGAAGGAAAAATTCCTGAAGATATTTTTAATTAAAAAGAAGAAGATTTTGGAATTATGGAAGAATATATTTGAGTGACGTTTATTTGTGTGTATAAATAGAGAGCTAGAGAGCACATTTGTGGGAGAGTTTTGGAGAGAAAAGAAAAACCCGGTTTTAATTATTTCTCACCTTTTC
>NW_020629303.1:0-200 GCF_003573695.1 Papaver somniferum
AAGCCTGAGCACGCACCCGCACGATGCGTAGATGGGTGAGAGACATGCCTTGTATAATCCGGCTGGCTGCATGAAACTGATAGACACATTTTTGTGTCTAATTTGATCTCAATACTATATATTGTTGGCACTCGATTTTGTAATAATTTTGTTATTTTTATGTATTTGTAGGTATTTTTTGGAAATAAACATTTTTGGAA
>NW_020629303.1:211-512 GCF_003573695.1 Papaver somniferum
TTTTATGTATTTGTAGGTATTTTTTGGAAATAAACATTTTTGGAAAATTCTGCTCGAAAAGTTGATTTTGTCACCCGGAGGACAAGTGTTATTCGGACTCTCACTTTTGGATAAGGGGTAACCTAATTACTAAGGGTCACCCCCAGGTCACCCCCAAGGCAGCTGCTATTCGCACACAAATTCTGGTTAGGGGGAGGACATCTTCTTCCCAAATTCAAAAAAACAAAATTGGCGGGAAAAAATTGTTATCAACTGGCAGATTTAGGGTTGGAAGTTTGGACGGGATTAAAGGAGATTCAAT
>NW_020629303.1:712-1000 GCF_003573695.1 Papaver somniferum
CGACTGTTACTTTATGGTTCGAGTTGACTAAACCTTTCCTACGTCTGGCTGAAGACTTTAAACTTAGCACTTCTTGGGAGGTAACCCAATATTCTTGCGACATGGTAATATCCTTCCTTATATCTTTTGCTTCAAATAGTAAACGTTTCTCCGTGTTCATGTTTTTAATTTTATCTTTAGAACATTGAGGACAATGTTAGATTTAAGTTTGGGGGTATTGGGAGAAACTTTTTAGTTGCGTAATAGATAAACTCCAGAGCCTAGAAATTTATGCGTATTTAGGATAGC
>NW_020629304.1:0-1000 GCF_003573695.1 Papaver somniferum
CACCACCATGCCAGCCACCTATCTGCGCCAAAGGAATGCCAACCATTCTAGCCGCACCATCATACCGATGGCATGCCATGCCAGCCACATCTCCGCGCCAAAGGAATGCCAACCATGCCATCCGCACCACCGTGCCAATGGCATGCCGTGCCAGCCACATCTCCGTGCCAAAGGCATGTCGACCATGCCAGCCGCACCACCGTGCCAATGGCATGCCATGCCAGCCACATCTCCGCGCCAAAGGCATGCCAACCATGCCAGTCGCACCACCATGCCAATGGCATGCCGTGCCAGCCACATCTCTACGTCAAACGCATGCCAACCATGCCAGCCGCACCACCATGCCAGCCACCTATCTGCGCCAAAGGAATGCCAACCATTCTAGCCGCACCATCATACCGATGGCATGCCATGCCAGCCACATCTCCGCGCCAAAGGAATGCCAACCATGCCATCCGCACCACCGTGCCAATGGCATGCCGTGCCAGCCACATCTCCGTGCCAAAGGCATGTCGACCATGCCAGCCGCACCACCGTGCCAATGGCATGCCATGCCAGCCACATCTCCGCGCCAAAGGCATGCCAACCATGCCAGCCGCACCACCATGCCAGCCACATCTCCGCATCAAAGCCATGCCGGACATGCCTCCATGCCGTTGGCTGCCAAAACGAAGGGTTGCAACAATCAACGACCACCCTTCCCTCTGAAATGCAAATCTCAGCCGTCCAAGTTCACCACCAAATGCATGACAACTTTTGCTCCCATGCCAAGCCATAATTTTGGCCGCACCTGAACTATGCCAAAACCCTAATTTTGGCCGCGCCTAAAACTATCCTAGCTTGGACGTGCCTAAACCATGCCAAAGCCATGCAGGCCATGCCTCCATGCCGCTGGATGCCAAAACGAAAGGTTGCTACAATCAACGACTGTCCTTCCTCCTGAGATGCAGATCTCAGCCGTACAAACTCGCCACCAAACGACTTATGGTAATCTCTTGGC
>NW_020629305.1:0-345 GCF_003573695.1 Papaver somniferum
GTGTGTTCTCCCTGTTTCCGTCGCCTAAGCAAGCGTGGAATGCAGGACCCGTGGGAACTATCGTGTAATCTGCTGACAAGAAGCATGCGCTTGGATCAAAAAGATTTATTCATGCCGTTAAAAAAAAATGGTTATTGTTATGTGTAGTCAACTACTGGTTCCCTTGTATTTGCCAGTTTGTTGATCTAGATTTAAGTTATTAACCACTGGTTCCCTTGTATATACTAGTGTGTTAATATTAGTCAGACCGGTATCTCAGTCATTTAGGTTAGGTTCATCTTGGCAGAGGCCTTCAGACAGATATGGGAAACACCGTTCGCTTTTCAACCATCTACATTTTTCTTT
>NW_020629305.1:545-707 GCF_003573695.1 Papaver somniferum
TGTTAGTGCTCAATTTTGTATTTATTGTGTTCTTTTATGTCTTTGTAGGAATTCTTAGAGAAATAAGCTCTTGCGGCGATATTGGCTCAAAAAGTGGTGTTTTACACCCGAGGATAGAGTACTAAAGGCACCCTCGAAATGCACCGGAAGCGTCCCAGAAAT
>NW_020629306.1:0-387 GCF_003573695.1 Papaver somniferum
TCTGCTACAACATTTTCGGCACCCTTTTTGTCTCTAATGTCTGGAGAAAACTCTTGCAACAAAAGGATCCACCTAATCAATCTAGGTTTTGTATCCTTCTTAGACAAAACATATTTCAAAGCAGCATGATCAGTATATATGATGATCTTAGAACCTAAGAGATAGGGTCTAAACTTGTATAAGGCAAACACAATTGCTAACAGTTCCTTCTCAGTAGTGGTATACTTCAATTGGGCATCATTCGGACTTTTGCTAGCATAGTAAAACACATGAAGTAATTTGTTTTCTCGCTGACCTAGCACTACACCAATAGCATAATCTGAAGCATCACACATGATCTCAAAGGGTAGGTTCCAGTTGGGTGCCTGGACTATGGGGGCGGTAGTG
>NW_020629306.1:587-779 GCF_003573695.1 Papaver somniferum
TAAAAACCTATATTTCAGGGAATCTGTCAATGGTTTTAGGTCCAACTTAGGAGGCTCTTCTAACGAAGGAACTAGGGTAGACTCAGAAACTGGTAGTGGTTCGAATTTAGGTTTCCATCCACTACTAGTATCTAACAAAGGGATTGAATCTAACAAAGCATTCACCTCATTAATCACATTAACATCATCAAA
>NW_020629307.1:0-395 GCF_003573695.1 Papaver somniferum
GTTGAAGCCAAAGCTTAGGATGATCCAAAGCCCAACTGGGCTTTTGCAACCAAACTGAGCAGCTGGGCTGTGCTTAAGCAAGTAAGCCTAAACCCATTAAGAGAACCCAACCTGTGGGCTTCCATTTTTAATTTGTGGGCTTGTAATAATTTTTTCCATTTTTCTGTTGGGTTTGTAATTAATTTCTTGTGGGCTTGTTTGTTTAATTGCTTGTGGGCTTGTGGTGTTAGATTGATTTGGGCCTGTAGTTTTAAATTAGAAACTGAAACTTTTGAAAGCCCAACTGGGCCTCAGACCAAACAAGCAACAGTTGGGCTATTTCAAAAGCTACATTGGGCTTCAGTTTGCATACACATTGTGGGCTTAGTTCACCTTCCCTTGGCAAAGCAATTTCT
>NW_020629307.1:595-820 GCF_003573695.1 Papaver somniferum
TTTAGACCACCCTGTTGAGAATTGTCATATTTTGCATAATTTTAGGCAATCTAGAGAAAATCCAAGGTATGAAATACCCATAAATTGTGAGAATGGTAGTCATTAGGACCATAATCAATCCTTTGAGGGTTGCGATCAATATTTTGTAAATCCTAATGACCATGCACACATGTACCATTCACCACAATTTGAACATGAAGAATTTTGTACTCCCATGAATTTAGA
>NW_020629308.1:0-1147 GCF_003573695.1 Papaver somniferum
TTAACAGAAAAAGTTTGAAAAATGTATTGTAATTACAATTAATATGTTCTAAGGCAATACGTCTAGTAAAAATTGCATTTTTATGTACGTTGATTCAAGAAAATATGAAGGAAGTCAAATTTCACAATAGAAGAAAAATGAAAGAACATGCAGAACTAATCCAAATCATAACAAATTTCATCTATCTTGAATCAAATAGAAAGACAAATCTAGCACAAAAAGAAAGAGATCATAAAAATGTTGATATTAATATGCGTTAACTCAAAAAAGTCTACACATTTCGTTATAGGTCGGAAATTGATTTCTGAGACTAAATTGTAAACTAGATAAACTCATCTTTAACAGAAAAAGTTTGAAAAATGTATTGTAATTACAATTAATATGTTCTAAGGCAATAAGTCTAGTAAAAATTGCATTTCTATGTACGTGGATTCAAGAAAATATGAAGCAAGTAATATTTCACAATAGAAGAAGGATGAAATACCATGCAGAACTAATCCAAATCCTAACGAATTTCATCTATCTTGAATCAAATAGAAAGACAAAGCTAGCACAAAAAGAAAGAGAACATAAAAATGTTGAATTTAATATACGTTAACTCAAAAAAGTCTACACACTTCGTTATAAGTCAGAAATTGATTTCTGAGACTAAATTGTAAACTAGATAAACTCATCCTTAACAAACAAAAGTTTGAAAAATGTATTTTAATTACAATTAATATGTTCTAAGGCAATACGTCTAGTAAAAATTGCATTTCTATGTACGTTGATTCAAGAAAATATGAAGGAAGTAAAATTTCACAATAGAAGAAAAATGAAAGACCATGCAGAACTAATCCAAATCCTAACAATCTCATGTATCTGGAATCAAATAGAAAGACAAAGCCAACATAAAAAGAAAGAGTTCATAAAAATGTTGAATTTTATATACGTTAACTCAAAAAAGTCTACGCATTTCTTTATAAGTTGGAAATTGATTTTTGAGACTAAATTGTAAACTAGATAAACTCATCTTTAACAGACAAAGTTTGAAAAATGTATTGTAATTACAATTAATATGTTCTAAGGCAATACGTCTAGTAAAAATTGCATTTCTATGTACGTTGATTCAAGAATATATGAAGGAAGTCAAA
The DNA here is from genome assembly GCF_003573695.1 of Papaver somniferum. Classification (NCBI taxonomy): domain Eukaryota; kingdom Viridiplantae; phylum Streptophyta; class Magnoliopsida; order Ranunculales; family Papaveraceae; genus Papaver; species Papaver somniferum. Next base: position 1,134 of record NW_020629308.1, read on the forward strand.
TTTCACAATAGAAG
>NW_020629309.1:0-339 GCF_003573695.1 Papaver somniferum
ATGGCCTCAGCTACTTGTGAAATTATTTGGTTGAAGAATTTGCTTCGGAGTCTTGGTGTTGAGTATGCTGCGCCCGTATCTCTTCATTGTGACAGTCAAGTTGCTCTACATATTGCAAATAATCCAGTCTTTCATGAACATACGAAACACATTGAAATAGATTATCATTTTGTACGTGATGAGATTCTCAAAGGTACTATTGCTCCTGCGTACGTTCATACTACTGTGCAGCTTGCTGATATTCTTACTAAAGCCTTGTGTCGTCAACATTTTCAATCTCTTCTTGCCAAGTTAGGAATTTCCAATCTTCATGCTCCAACTTTGGGGAGGGGGGGGGGG
>NW_020629309.1:350-1000 GCF_003573695.1 Papaver somniferum
GGGGGTATTGGGATTAAAGTATATTTGTAACATATTCTTGTTTACTTTGCAATATTTTTTTACTTCTTTTACGCTGAATGTCGACATCTTTCTTTACAATGTATGTCGACATCTTTGTAACTCTCTGTATATAAGGCCATGCCTAATTCTCTAACAGATCAATGAGAATATTTTAAATTCCATTCACGTTTACATTATGAGTTTAGGAAAATCCAGTAGAATAGATTTTTCACGGAAGGATAAGCTGTCGAGGAGAATGAGAAACGAAAACACAAAGTCAAGGAAATAAAATACTAACGGAGGTGAGTCCGGGAGATTTGGTCGAGTAAAGGAAAAGTCGGGGACTTTGTAAACTCACGGTAACATGTATGTCCGTGATTATGAACGAGGAAAGTGAAATATCCAGAGAAAGTTATTTTTCACGGCGACCAGACCATCTATGGATAAAGAATGAAAATAGGTCGTCAGTTGCCTGGAACTGACATGACAAAAATAGTTATTTGGTTTTGGGATGGACTTCTCCAGAAGCCATGCGCAGGCCCATTGCTGGGGCTGAGTTTTAGCATGGCCAGACTTGGACGTGTGTGTTTTTGGCGAGTTTTGGCAAGTGAAAACTACAGTCACACTCATTTTTGAGATTCTTTCCACTG
>NW_020629310.1:0-486 GCF_003573695.1 Papaver somniferum
ATGTGTTTTTAGGTATTTTTGGAAATAAACATTCTTGGAAAAATCGGCTCGAAAAGTCGTCTAAAGCATTGGAAGGAACGTGTTATTCAGACTCTCACTTGTGGATAAGGGACGCCCAAATGATAAGGGGTACCCAAAGGATATTTGCACCCAAGCAGCTGATCAGAGACACCCCTCATGGCATCTGCTATTCGCACCCCAGGACCGGATAGGGGGCACTCATCTTCTTCTTCACGGGAAAGATATTTGGCGGGAAAAGAAATCTCAACTGTGTGAGATTTTGATCATGATATTATGGGGATATTTGTGTCTTTAAGACATGATTATCTTCTTACCATGATAGTAAGATTTTGTACGTGTCTTGAATGGAAAGAAATCGTATACTTTTGGATATTTTCGAAAACAGGGAAGGAATTATTCACGGAATTAATTGAAGATATTCTCTTCATTATTTGGCTCAATTAAATGAGAAGATTTGGATATACC
>NW_020629310.1:497-1000 GCF_003573695.1 Papaver somniferum
GGAAAAGAATTATTCACGGAATTAGTTGAAGATATTCTCTTCATTATTTGTCTCAATTAAATGAGAAGATTTGGATATACCATACAACTCAGAAGACGTGTGAAAATGGAGAGGAAATATTCCCGTGAAATACTTTCATTAACTGCAAAGATCTTTCGGAGTAATTGAGATGATTGTCAACCTAAGATTGGCTTCACAGTATAAATAAGAGTGTCTTGGGTATCAGTGAGGAGATAGAGAGTTTGGGAGAGTTACAGAGCATCACAGAGCCGAAAAATCGAGTTGCAGAGAACACCATTTATGTTGCTGCAGAACTGAAGAACACGAAGAACAGACTCACGAAGACACTCGTTTATCAACAGTGATAATGACACAGAGGCGGGGGTCGTAGAAGCTGAACATCGACAGTTGGCTTTTATCGTTTTATGTAACAGTGTTTTGCAACAATTAAAAACTTTGCAAACACCCGATTTTTAATAGTTTTTCTCCAATTCATCATTTGT
>NW_020629311.1:0-396 GCF_003573695.1 Papaver somniferum
TTTGTGTGGTTTGATCTAATGACCCAAGGGTATAAGGATACTTATTCATCTTGTGAGTAAATAAAATAAACCTGTAGTCCCACATTAGGTAAAACCAAAGATAAACTCAACTATATAACTATTCTCTTATGGATAGATATACAAACGAGGGTATAATGGGGTGGGAAAAAATACATGACCCAACCCATGCCATATGCGCGTATCCTGAAAATGCAGGGGTACTAAATACACCACAAACTTATTCGTTCGGCAACTTGCATGGATAAAACCTAACACAATTGCAAGTAAACTAACTAAATGATCCTTGACAATATGTATATAGATTTTATATCTCTAACCCTTTATCAATCAGTATATATATAAATATATATATGTATATATATATATATATATATA
>NW_020629311.1:407-1000 GCF_003573695.1 Papaver somniferum
GACAAGAGTTTGTGGACATGATTGTTAAGAATAGTACTTAGACGATCTTAAAAATAAAAATATAAGATCAATCTAGTCGTATCCCAATAATCCAATCATATTTTTCTAAGTAATTGAACTTGTTATATATCTTTCAAGATACGAATTCTACAAGAAACAAGTCTCGTAATCGATCACAATTAGACAGACGTATCTACTAAGATTGAATACATACAACTTGTGTAAATCCAATTATAAAGATAAACAATATAATGCGAAAAATGAAAAACACAAGATACCAGAAGTTTTGTTAATGAGGAAACCGCAATAAAAGAAAAACCACGGGACCTTGTCCACATTTGAGCTCCACATTGTATTAAGATGCTACAAACACTAGCCTACAATCATATTTTAGACTGAAATAAAATTGAGACAGAATCCACCCTCCAAGCGATTCAGTTACAGTCTTCTCTTTATGTCTCTTGAACCTCGCAAGGATCTATGCAATTGATTCCCTTAGATGACGTTATTTACAACTTAAGAGTTGTTTCAGCCGAAGTGAAGACTTTTGATACCAATCTACCTCTAACAGATAAGCCTATTCGATTTCCGTT
>NW_020629312.1:0-424 GCF_003573695.1 Papaver somniferum
GCATCTAAATTAGTTGGTATGTATTCTTCTTTTAGTCTATGAAACGTCTCTTTCGGAAATTTCATTAGGATCCCGTTCTTGTACCTTTGCCAATTTTATTGACAAAAAGAGGGAGAATTAATATGTAGTTCATACTACAAATACATATAGTTTTCGTATCATTATGTAAGGAGGAGTGGTTTCCATGAGAGATGGAGTATTGACTAAGGGGGAGTGACACATATCACCATAGTATTATTGTTAAAGTTGTGATACAATTAAACTTTGACACTGTGTAATAATACTATGACACTGTATAATAATGATCGAGACCGATGCTTTCTCATTGTTATAGCTACGGATCTTCAACAACGGTGATGCTAAACTTATAACCTTTGGGATCATTGGAGTACTTGGAAGTGACGAAGATTTCGAGGAATGTTGA
>NW_020629312.1:435-1000 GCF_003573695.1 Papaver somniferum
AACTTATAACCTTTGGGATCATTGGAGTACTTGGAAGTGACGAAGATTTCGAGGAATGTTGAATATTAGACACGTGGAATACGAGCTACTAAAGTTTCTTTATATTTTTTGTATTCCATATGTATTGATAGTTTTGTGACTAAAATTGACAAAGGGGGAGATTGTTAGAGCATTGCTCGGTCAACCTCGCATGTGTTGCTATTTCAAGCATGTTTGTCAATGTTAGTGATCAAAACTATAATTCTTGATTTCTAGTCTATTATAGCTAAGTCTCGGACTAGGATAGAAAGTGCAATTGAGCTCAAGGACTTCATGGCGATTCATCATACAAGCAGAAGAACCACTCAAGCAACCGGTGGAACTTCTCGACAAAAAGGTATGTGAAGACTTGAAATTATCTATCACTCAAAAGTCTATCTACTCTATCTCCTACTCTTTGAGACAAGAAGTCACATGCTATATATATAGACTTGGATTATACACATTTGGTATTTCGAGCCGAGTATACCTCGCCTATATATATCTCGAAATATGTGTTGGTAATCTTTTCGCTTCGATCAAGTTT
>NW_020629313.1:0-379 GCF_003573695.1 Papaver somniferum
CTTTGAGCAATAGATTTGTGGCTCTCTTGCAGGCTGCGATGATTCTGATTGGTTGAGGTGTGAGTAGGCCCGCCATTATATACCACGGAACTCGTCTGGTCGCGTCAGGAGGCAGGTAAGCGTGATGAATCGGCCGGCGAAATCGTGGGGCTGTTATCGTTTTGAGACTCACGTGGGCAACCTAAATTTAGTTTCTTAAGGAATTTAAGCGCGTCGACCAGCCAACTTCCACCTTTAATTAAAAGTGTAGGCTGCACATGATATGGATTCTAAGAGATGCACACAATACACTTGCAAGTATACAAGGTCAAGATTTGTAATAAAAGGGTGAGTAGGGGTTTGTCCACAGGGAGAGGAGCATATAAGAAGTTTTCCTAGG
>NW_020629313.1:579-731 GCF_003573695.1 Papaver somniferum
GCAACACTTGCAGTTGCAGCAGCAGCTAGGCAGCTTCAGTTGGCAGCAAGCAACAGCAACAGCAGCAACTTGGCAGGGCCAACAACAGCAGCAGACTCTGAAAACTTCAAAAAATATGGCATCCAGCTCCCCGGCAGCGGCGCCAAAAACTT
>NW_020629314.1:0-441 GCF_003573695.1 Papaver somniferum
TCCGAATCCCGAGGTAGGAAGATTGTCTCATCTTGTGTTGATCACTCTTCCTCCAATGAGACATTGGACACAATGGAAAAAGATGAAATGAAGCTCACCATAATCGAAAAAAATTCTACTGAGTTTGTTGATCTTCATAATCATGATCAACTCATCGATGAATTTGAAAAGTCTATTGATCAAGAACGTGTACTCTATAACATTATTGAGTTCTTCTCTAAGGATATTGAGAAACTTCTTCAAGAAAATAATCTACAGCGTGAAAATATTTGTAATCTTGAAAAGATTGTCAAAGAAGGATCAATTAGAGAAAAACGTTTGATCAAGACGCATTCATCTGATCTTGACAGACTTCGTGTTGAAAAAGAGAAACTAGAAGCATCCCTTTCACTAGCCCATGAACAGTGCAAGTCCTTGGAAAAGGATAACTCTGTCTTAAGG
>NW_020629314.1:452-1000 GCF_003573695.1 Papaver somniferum
AGAAGCATCCCTTTCACTAGCCCATGAACAGTGCAAGTCCTTGGAAAAGGATAACTCTGTTTTAAAGAAAAATTCTTTTGTTCCAAATGTTCCTGACGTACAGTACATGAAGAAATATCCTCCAAGAGAAGATTGTGTCAAGAAAAGTTTACATAACTTACCATCTTCTCACAGGGATGTGAAGTTAAAACAGATGCCGTTTTTTTCTTCTCCTCCACGAACCTGTACTTTCTGTGGAAAAGGGAAAAGGGAACCACTATGCTACCCATTGATTTGCCAGGAGGAAACAAATTGCTGAACTTCACAATTTACTTCGCTTCGCTGTCAATGGAACAAATAGTCAGTCTACTACAGCAGTGAACCTTATGTCCACAGGAAACCAGAAAAATTATAAGAATGATCTCTTCCCTAGAAATCATTACAGGACCTTTGTGCATTCTAATGGTAAAAATTCTTGTGCTTCTAATGAAAGCATGTCATGTGCTTATAAGAACAACTCTGGTAAATCTAAGTTTAGAGTATGGAGACCCATTTCGGAAAATCATCTA
>NW_020629315.1:0-388 GCF_003573695.1 Papaver somniferum
GATTGGGTCGACGAGATGGAGCGAATATCTCATCAACAGTAGGTAAATCAATTTCACCAAACCCTAGTTCTACTGATTTTGGGGGAAAATTGGGGGAAAACCCTAAATGGGTAATTGGGTATAAATTGGTGTTGTGGGGAGTGTGTGAAGGACACTATTGACCTCTCTGGACTAGCCAGTAGAGAATTTGCTACAAATTTTTATGAATTTCAATTTCAGTGCTTATCAGTTAACAAGTTGAGTATTGCATATGTTCTTGGTTATCTGATATGTTGCTAAATGTGTATGGATTATCTATGTTAATGTATGTATGTTGCCATAATATGGTTAGCATGAGCTAATCAGCTTCAGGCCAAGGCTCAGTGAAGCCTTGTGCACTGTCAAGTGT
>NW_020629315.1:588-1000 GCF_003573695.1 Papaver somniferum
ATTTTCTTGCACCTTGTAGCTTTTGTGCACTGAAGTCAGTGCATAATCCTCACCCTGCCCTTGGCTGCCAAGCCTTGGTTATTTGCTGCTTTTCTTGGCTGTTTCTTTGCTGCTTTACTTTCCAAGCCTTGGTTCCTTGTCTGTTATCTTTCCCTGCTGTGGTTCTTAGCCTGTTTCTCTATTGCTTTACCTTGCATTCTTGTTTGTATGCCTGAAACCTTGCCTGCCATAGTGCATTGCCACTCTTATTAGCCTAGGAAAACTTCTTATATGCTCCTCTCCCTGTGGACAAACCCCTACTCACCCTTTTATTACAAATCTTGACCTTGTATACTTGCAAGCTTTTGTGTGCATCTTATCATCACACCATTGATCTGGGATCTTCCTCGGGATTGGGTGTATTAACACCCAA
>NW_020629316.1:0-1000 GCF_003573695.1 Papaver somniferum
AATCTTTGAAATGAACACAAATATCTTTCGGTTTTACTATAAAATTTAGTAGGTCGTACTGGTTTATAAATTTTTCTTTTTTCCTATTTATGGATTTCAATGTCAAAAACAAAGCCCAATCTAGGCCGTCATGGCACGGATCATATCCTAGTGACAAACAGATACAAATGATTTTGCTACCCATACATAGTTTTGTAGTTGTTCTTAACCAATTTGATACACCTCGATGGACTAAAAGGCATATCCTCAAACATAAAATTAGTAGTTCACATCTAATACTCACTGCTTCGAATCTGATATACTTATTACTTCAAAAAGAAAAATAAATGTGTTTAAATTTGTAGCATCGTTCGATTCTACCATCATTCGATTGAAAATATCTACCATCATGACATTATTCTACCAATATTCGGTTGAAAAATCTACAGTCATGTTTTTAGACCAGTAGTTGGAAGGTCGGTGAGCACATTTTAAACGAGACTGGTTTTCAAAAAGGATCAATATAAAAAAAAAAAGGGAAAACGTAATTAATTTGTCCGTTTTTGCTTTTTTTTTTTTTCTTAGAAAAGGTAAAGAGTAGCTTTTTTTTTAATTTATTTAAATGGTTAAAATTTTATTAAAAAGAAAAAAAGAGATACAAGAAATGAATGCACCAAATAGTGCAGCAACAAGAGCAACAAGAGAGGTTATAAAAACCAAGCTCAAATCTAAAGAAAGCAAAACTAAGTAAGCAAAGCCTACGCCATCGGCAGCCATGAAAACATTCACAAACACATTAGTAGACCACCCTAGTACTTCTTCTTGACAGGGGTTCTTTTTCCACGCCCCAAATTCTCATTGCTAGTAACTCCATTCCAAGCAAGCTTTGCAATTTCGTTTTCAGATTTTGTAGATCTGTGCCTATCTACAATACCTTCAAAAATGTTCTCCATTGCATTTTCTTTTTCTCCTTGAGAAACCCCGAGAAGGTTACTGATATTCTTAAGCTTTTTTATATGTT
>NW_020629317.1:0-470 GCF_003573695.1 Papaver somniferum
ATTTAATGTTCAAAATAACAACCTGCACAAACAACTTGATTTCACCGATGATCGATCATACACAGAATGGAGTATGTTAATAGTGGATGATCAAAATAACTATCTTCAGATATTGAATCAAAAGATCAAATCTGAACTGTTGATTCTTGAACTAGTTAGAGTGACCTTATATCAGAAGAGATGTATCACAGAATAAACAAACTAAATCTATCAAGGTTCAAGATTTACCGTTATTCAATCAAATAAACAATGAAAAACTAAATAACAATACAAATAATCTGGTTTCCCACCCGGTAGGCTAAGAAATATACCTATAATTAACTGCAAGTGCACATCGTCTATAGTAGACATAGACAATACAGGTTGATCCCACAGAGACTAGGGCGATGTAGAGTTGATTATAAAGTCTTTATATACTGATTTAAATGAGAAGTAACAAGGGTGGTGGTGGGTTGGGGGGGGGGGGGGGG
>NW_020629317.1:587-1000 GCF_003573695.1 Papaver somniferum
GGGGGGGGGGGGGGGGTTTGTGTGTCTAAACGACAAGATGATTTTTAAGAAAATTAAAATAGGGATGCAACGAGAGTCGAAAACTGTCAAGTAGGGAGTACTAGGGCAATTGAATCTACCACATAACCTCCACTAGATACTACTTTAGAAAATGAAACTAATATTGTCCTTACAACAGATATTGGTGAAGATTAGAGTCTCCCGCGTATCTAAGGTGATTTCAAATGGATAGTTTACTCACAACTAAGGTATCAATTCCTAGTATCAGTTGTCTTATTATGGCACAACTAATCACAAATTAAAAAAAAACCAATGAAGCATGAGTTGATGCAACAACAAATAATTTTTCTAACAACCTAGGATGCTAGACATACTAGGTGAAAGTTATAAGTAGCAACATGAAGACTAAACTG
>NW_020629318.1:0-154 GCF_003573695.1 Papaver somniferum
CAAATATTAGATGTAAATGTTAAGCATGAGGCATCAAATCATCTAATCTAAGCATGCCGCATCAAATCAAATGACAACTAATTTTTTCAAATCATAATTTCAATTAAAATTAGTGCAAAAGTCATGAGAAGAATTAAATATAATTACCCAAGTG
>NW_020629318.1:354-605 GCF_003573695.1 Papaver somniferum
CCTAGAGTCTGGAAAAACTCAAATAAGAACTTGGAATCACAAAGTAATAACCTAAATAATTGCGGATCCTCTAAGTCAATCAGATATGACTTACAAAATTGACCACAGTGAGAATAGTGGTAATTCTTAAGCAAATGTATCGATTCTAATTTCCTAAGGCATTTAGGTTTAGTCTCACAACTTAATATTCGACACATTTGGAATATAAACGTTCCCACAGTTGGAAGAAAACTATTTTGTGGGAAAACAAA
>NW_020629318.1:805-1454 GCF_003573695.1 Papaver somniferum
GGTTCGTCCTCAAACAATTATCACCTTAAGGCAGACAGTAACCCGCTTGCAGGAGATTCGCGGGTGTTTCGATTGGACTTACCTCCCGTACCAGACGGGCGATGAACCGTTGTCGTCGACTCGGGCCACGACTCCTATGCCGTGTGCGAACCCGAGGGGCCGAGAAGATATAGTAATCGTCGTCCTTCCCTGCACACAGTTTATATAATAATTTTTTTTTTTTTTTTTATTAATAATACCCTTTCGTAGGGTTAAAAAAATAATAATAATAATAAAGTCCAAGAGTCCAGTCCAAGAGTCCAAATAAAGTAAAGTGCAAAAGAAAAAGAAAAATAACCTAAAAAAAAATATAAAAAAACTCTCTTTTTTTTTTCTCTCTTTTCTATATATAAAACAAAAAAAATTCCTCTTTCGCTCCTTTCGCTTTAAGCTTTTCCTTCCAAGGTCCTTAGTACGCCACTTCGAACCTGCAAATCAAAGACAAAAAGAAACGTAAAAAGGAAAAAAAAATAATAAACCTAAAAAAAAAATTCTACCTAAGCACAGGTCCGCGTCGGCGGCGCCAAAAACTTGATGTATTTTCAAATGTTGTTGTAGATAGTGGTGAAAACTGGGTTCTTTTCGAACTTGTGAAGGTAACTTTTTTTTT
>NW_020629318.1:1654-2000 GCF_003573695.1 Papaver somniferum
GTGCATTTCTCCGGGGTGTAAAACATTACTTATTGAGCAACTCTTTCTACACAAGGGGTATTTCTCCAAAAACACCTAAACAAACATAAAAACACCACAATAAGCAAAAATGGGTACTAACAAAATACACAAAAGAGATGAAAATAGACACATAAATGCGTCTATCACCACCCATTAGAAAAGTAAAGTGTGTCTAAATTTGATGAATTTACAAATTTACCCTTTATAAAATTTTAATACTACCAACTTACCCCATTAAATCCTAATAACAAAAATAAAAACCAAAATCAAATTCATTTCTATCTCCATCTCCATTTCAACCGATTCTTCTTTTTTCTCTTTTCTT
>NW_020629319.1:0-424 GCF_003573695.1 Papaver somniferum
GTCTACACACTTCGTTATAAGTCGGAAATTGATTTCTGAGACTAAATTGTAAACTAGATAAACTCATCCTTAACAGAAAAAGTTTTAAAAATGTATTGTAATTACAATTAATATGTTCTAAGGCAATACGTCTAGTAAAAATTGCATTTCTATGTACGTTGATTCAAGAAAATATGAAGGAAGTCAAATTTCACAATAGAAGAAAATGGAAAGCCCATGCTGAATTAATCCAAATCCTAACAAATTTCATCTATCTTGAATCAAATAGAAAGACAAAGCAAACACAAAAACAAAGAGTTCATAAAAATGTTGAATTTTATATACTATTTTTTGATAAGTCAAAAATTTGTATTAATAGATAACAAAATTTACAAGAAATAGTTTACAAGAAAAGAGGTTACAGCAACCCCAAAAACTTGAAACT
>NW_020629320.1:0-408 GCF_003573695.1 Papaver somniferum
AAATCATAAGCATGATGCATCAAGAGTTCCTAGACTAAGCATACATCATCAGATAAAATCACAAATAATCAAGAAAAATCATAAATCAACTCATAATAGTGCAAATAGTCATAAAAGAATTAAATAGAATTACTCATGCATAAAGAATGGTTTCCTCCATCATCCCAGTAATTGGGTTTAGCTATTCATAATAATGATGTTCTAAAAATATATATTTGATGCTCAAAATATGATTAAAAGAGTCAAAAGTTATGAAACAATGATTCTAAGACTCACAAGATGTTTAAAAGATTGAAAAAGGATAAAACAGAGGATCTACGACCCTCAGTAAGCGTCCAGAAAGAAACGATAGATGGTAACTGCAGCTAAACTACGACACTTCCTCTCTGCTGCTTGCACTGTTGAAGA
>NW_020629320.1:419-1000 GCF_003573695.1 Papaver somniferum
TGATGGTAACTATAGCTAAACTACGACACTTCCTCTCTACTGCTTGCACTGTTGAAGAACGACGGCCCTGGAGGGTCCGTTCTTCGTCTTCTTCTTCCTCCTCGAGCAGCACCAGGAAGCTTTCCTGCAACTCCTGTTCTTCGCCTATGCAACCTCCCTCTGGTCTCTGATCGACCCCAAAACTCTTGATTCCCTTATCTCAATTCTCAACACCTCTTATATACTTCACAACCCCAAGAAATCCCGCAAAATCTTCTCTTTTTTTCCTTGCTGCCAAGTTACGTAACTTCCCTGCAGTTTGAGAGAAAATCTCTCCTGTTGATTTTTGTACGCGTCTTCTAGCTATTTTCTTGTCACCAAACTCTCCCAGGACTTGAACCATTACTAGATAGACGTCTATCCAGCGTGAGACTCTCCCAAAAAATCTCACAAAATATTTGAACATGAACAGAAAGAGGACGTACTCTGTTTGGACTTTGGTTGCTTCCTCCGACTTGTCCAGCCCAATTGGTTGGGTCTAAAGAATCCCATAGACCCTGTTAAGCTCTAAGAAGTAAAGCCCAACCAAATTTAGCTATTGA
>NW_020629321.1:0-621 GCF_003573695.1 Papaver somniferum
TTATGGTGACGCAGGGAATCATAGCGGCATGAGGTCACTAGCCGACAAAGCAAAAACGCAAGGATATTACTGGCCCACAATGATACAGGATGCCGCAAGGATGTCCCGACGGTGTGAAGAATGTCAGCGCTTCGCCAAAAAAATACACACGCCGGCAACACTGTTAAATTCTGTAGATAGCCCGTGGCCATTTGCGAAATGGGGCATAGATATCGTTGGGCCTTTCGTCGAAGGGTCAGGGAAAAGACGATTTTTGATAGTAGCCACAGACTACTTCAGTAAATTGGTGGAATCCAAAGCCTTAGACAGGATCAGCGACGTGGACGTGTTTACTTTCATATTCCAAAATATTATTTGCAGATTCGGCATACCAGCGGAAATCGTGTCCGATAATGGTAAACAATTACAGGGGAAAAACATAGACATGCTCTTTGACACTTTCAAAATAAGGAAAAACAAGTCCACCCCCATATACCCTCAAAGCAACGGACAAGCGGAAGCTACCAACAAGACCCTCGCCCTTATCCTCAAAAACCAATTAGACGAACATAAGGGGCGATGGTGTGAACAGTTGCATAATGTGTTATGGGCATACAGAACAACAAGAAGATCTGCCACCAG
>NW_020629321.1:632-1000 GCF_003573695.1 Papaver somniferum
CAGTTGCATAATGTGTTATGGGCATACAGAACAACAAGAAGATCTGCCACCGGGGAATCCCCGTTTCTCCTCACTTATGGAGCTGAAGCAGTCATCCCGACAGAGATCCTCATGCCAACCACAAAGACCGAAGCATGGGAGAAAAATCTCACAACAGACATGATGTTAGAGAGATTGGACGACCTAGAAGAAAGAAGGGAAGCAGCATTGCAGAAGATGGAAAATTATCAACGAAGACTAGCAAGGGAGTACAACAAAAAGGTCAAGCTTCGGAATTTTGTAGAGGGACAGTATGTGTTAAGAACTATCCCACAGTATCAACGAGAAAAGGGATGGGGAAAGTTAGCACCTACGTGGGGAGGACCCTT
>NW_020629322.1:0-452 GCF_003573695.1 Papaver somniferum
TGGACTATCAATATCCAGAAGATTATACTTCACAAAAGTTCAAAGTGTACGATGGACAAAGGAACAAGCGAGAACATCTTAGCCGATTCATCGCTTCTATGAGCGATCGAGCCTCTGATGGGAAATTATGCCTAAGAGAGTTCCCGAAGTCGTTGACTGAGACGGACTTCTCTTGGTATGATAACCTAAAGCCGGGAAGCATAAGCTCATTGACGGACCTGTCCACACACTTCCTCAGAAATTTCCCCTAGCATCAATGTACCATCAGTATGTCAAGACTAACATAGGAGGAAGGCAATTTCGGATACCAGCCACGAGCCAACCCTTTGACCCAGAAGAAGCTTACATGGCAGATGCAGTTTTTTATGATTTGGCTAAGGAGGTGGATGATATCCCCGAGGTGAAACTTACCCCTCTACCAAAATAGAGTGAGGAAGATAAAACGGATCCAA
>NW_020629322.1:463-1000 GCF_003573695.1 Papaver somniferum
GGGGGGGGGGGGACGTGTACCTCTTATAGTAATTAACCGAGGGAGCGTCTACAAGCACGCAAAACTTCGACACACCCGATGTAGAGGGCCCCTCAGACGATCAAACCTAAACGAGCTACCATACAATAAAATTGATGATGAATAATTACGGGAACTACTTAATGCGAGAACACATTATATAGAAGAACGGGGTCCTAAAGACCTCACCATGGATGACGTAGAAGAAATTAACATCTGAACAGAAGATGATAAGCGACCGATCATGATAAGTAAAATCTTGGACGCGGAAGAAAGGGAAGCATTGATCGCCTTGCTCAGGGAATACAGAGATGTTTTCGCTTACGATTATGACGAAATGCCGGGTCTAGATAGCATCCTTGTAGCTCATAACCTTGGAGTGTCTCCGGAATTCCAGCTGATAAAACAAAGAAGTAGAGAGTTCCAGAGGGCTACCGCTCTCGCAATAAAGGAATAAGTGGAACGCTTGTTGAAATCCAAGTTCATCAAACCTATCCAGCACCCGACCTGGTTAGCCAA
>NW_020629323.1:0-194 GCF_003573695.1 Papaver somniferum
TCCCTCGTAACCAAGGCAATGGAGGAAGCTATTCACACAACATAAATAGGTAACTATTTCAGTTAATTATATAATTCACCTAATCGCTGCTTTTGCAGAGTTTTAAATTATTTGAATGATTGTCTTAATTATTTGTTATTCAGTTTGATAGGTTATGCTTGGTTTAATCTCTTGATAATCTATGCTTAAGGTTT
>NW_020629323.1:394-723 GCF_003573695.1 Papaver somniferum
GTCCTAAACTTAGAATGTTTCTTTGTAAGTTTGGGATGAAGTAGATGTTTGTGACAAGCTTCTGTTCTCCGGTCTTGCTCTGAAATAGAATTGATCATTTCCCTTCAATTTCTACAGAAGATCCATCCCCAAACTTCACTTGTCCTTTGATTTTCTCATTGAGTTCAGAAAAGTAGTGTCTCTTTCCAGTCATGTGATTGTTGGCTCCATTATCTAAATACCAGATTCCTTATTCTCCATTCTTTGATTCGTAGTTCTTTGGTATTAGTTTCCCTTCGTTTAAGAATACAACTTCGTGCATGAAAAGAGCTGTATCTGCTTCCCTTGTT
>NW_020629324.1:0-391 GCF_003573695.1 Papaver somniferum
GCTCCATAAGTCTTCTTGTGTGAGCATTTCCAACTAGACTAATCATAGATTCGTTTGTGGTTATTTTGGTTGTGTATTCCGATTAAGTTAATCATGAGTTCTCTTGTGGTTAGTTTAATTGAGAATTTTGGATACAAAATCATTTTGTGGTTTTTGGTGTCCAAAGAAATCTTTCTTTACTCGTAAAAGTAAGGTCGCTCTTGTTTTTCTTTCGGGAATAACATCAAATGGGGGAGAGTTCTTTTGAACTTGCGCTTAATTGCCATATCTTTGTGGGGAGTGCGGCTGTGGAATATTTGAGGAGTTATCTTGTATCTTTATAAACTCCATGATGAATGCATTTAGCTTCGGCTTTATGATTGCATCTAAACAAAGTTGATATGTACTTTTC
>NW_020629324.1:402-1000 GCF_003573695.1 Papaver somniferum
AAACTCCATGATGAATGCATTTAGCTTCGGCTTTATGATTGCATCTAAACAAAGTTGTTATGTACTTTTCTTTGGTCTTGAATTCTCTCCATGAAAATTTTCATTAGGATCCCGTTTTCGTACCTTTGCCAATTTTACTGACAAAAAGGGGGGGAATTAATATGTAGTTCACCCTACAAATACATATGGTTTTCGGATCATTATGTAAGGGGGAGTGGTTTTCGTGTTGAGACGAAGTATTGACTAAGAGGGAGGGATATATATCACCATAGTATTGTTGTCAAAGTTGTGATATGAGAACTTTGATGTTGTGTAATAATACTATGACACTGTATAACAATGATCGATATCTTTTGTTTTCTCATTCTTATGGCTACGGAACTTCAACAACTATGATGCTGAACTTACAACCTTTGGAATCATGGGAGTGCTTGGAAAAGACGAAGTTTTCGAGTAATGGTGAATTGAAAAGGAGATCAAGCATTTTTACATGAAGCTACAAAGTTTTTATCTATTTTGTAATCCATATGTATTGATTGTTTTGTCACTAAAATTGACAAAGGGGGAGATTGTTAGAGCATTGCTCGGTCGAACTCGC
>NW_020629325.1:0-122 GCF_003573695.1 Papaver somniferum
TTTTAATTCTTTCCATATTTTTAAACATTGAGGACAATGTTTAGTTTAGGTTTGGGGGTATAGAGTAGATACCATGATAATATGCCATAATTGAAAACAAGAACTCCTTCTTTTTGAAAAAA
>NW_020629325.1:322-659 GCF_003573695.1 Papaver somniferum
TTGCCAATCACTTTAGAATACTGAACGAAACTTGACTAGCTTGTTCTTTGGTTGGTTGGGATAGAAGGTGGAGGTTACATTAAGAAAAACAACCATCGAACTTAACTGGGTGCATCAAAAAGGGCTACCTCTTGCAAAGTGTCATGTAATTTTTTGTTTCTTTTTGCTCATGTATCAAAAGTGTTTCCTTAAAAAAAAAAAATGATGTATATATACAAAAAAAAAAAAAAAAAGAATGAGAAAAATGAAAAAATCAATCAAGTATTTATCAATTCCATCCTCTCTTGTTCCAAAAATAAAAGAGAGTAGTCAATGTAAATAAGAGTCATGTAAAGAG
>NW_020629325.1:859-1000 GCF_003573695.1 Papaver somniferum
CTGATTTCTCACCATTCTTTTCTCTGAAACCCTAGGTGAGAAATCAGTCAAATAGGTGAGTCTAGAGTAGCAGTTGGCGCATGAGAATGGAGCAGGAAGAGATTACAAGGCATGGGTCGACGTTAATTGGGATTGATTTCA
>NW_020629326.1:0-374 GCF_003573695.1 Papaver somniferum
TTGTGAAAATAAGCTCTTATGGAGAAAGTTGCTCGAAAAGTGGTTTTTGTACCCCGGAGGACACATGTTATTCGGACTCTCAGTTTTGGATAAGGGGCACCTCAATTATTAAGGGGTACCTCAACGGATAAGGGTAATCTTCCTTACTATTTACACCCCACATAAGGCAAGTGCTAAAGGGACACCCGTACAGGATTAGGGGGAGGACTTCATCTTCAAAAATTCAAACCTGGTTTTTGGCGGGAAAATGGCAGCAAGAATTAAGGTTCGTGATTTAGAGTGGTTTTAGAGAGACTCAATGGCCAAGGTTGGTTGGGATGACTGGATTGAACGTAACAGGCATGGTACGGACTTCAAAATCATTTGGATTTGGT
>NW_020629326.1:385-652 GCF_003573695.1 Papaver somniferum
AGGTTCGTGATTTAGAGTGGTTTTAGAGAGACTCAATGGCCAAGGTTGGTTGGGATGACTGGATTGAACGTAACAGGCATGGTACGGACTTCAAAATCATTTGGATTTGGTTGTATATTCGGCAGTGAAGAATACAGAGTTCACAGGTGATGAGTGCTAAATAGTGCATATTTATATATATTTTTGTTGGCATTTAACTCATCTTTTGCGCATTAATTCTACATTTTATCCCATATTCTGTATTTTCATTGTTTTCAAGAATAAATA
>NW_020629326.1:852-1000 GCF_003573695.1 Papaver somniferum
CCCAATCTCTGTGGATCGACCCGTACTTGCACGAGCTACAACTGACGACCGTGCACTTGCGGTATTACTGTAGGCCCGTTTCCATTGCACCAAATTTATACGCCTTTCCGGACCTGCCAACAGGAAGAATATTATTAAACTACGGGAT
>NW_020629327.1:0-244 GCF_003573695.1 Papaver somniferum
TCTTAAGCAAATGTGTCGATTCTAATTTCCTAAAGCATTTAGGTTTAGTCTCACAACTTAATATTCGACACATTTGAAATATAAACGTTCCCACATTTGGAAGAAAACTATTTGGTGGGAAAACAAAGTCAATCTGGGTATCATAGCCTGGGCAAACCACATCAACCAGAGGATGGGTTTCTAACGACTGAACTTTTTCCTAGACATCATTAGGTTCGGGAAAACGCGTATAAAGGTAATCTTG
>NW_020629327.1:444-791 GCF_003573695.1 Papaver somniferum
AAATTAGGGTTTTGGAAAAACCGTGATGTTTGGCCTTGGGCCGGAAGTTGCCATGCGTTAGGTGGCGAACTTGGACGGCTGAGCTCTGCATCTCAGATGGAATGGTAGCCGTTGATTGTTGCAACCCTTCATTTGGCAGCCAGCGGCATGTGGTAGGGCCGGAATGGCTTCGGCATATTTTAGGCGCGACCAAATTTGGGTTTTGGCAAAACCCTGATGTTTGGCCTTGGGCCGGAAGTTGCCATGCGTTAGGTGGAGAACTTGGAAGGCTAAGATATGCATCTCAGATAGATGGGTAGCCGTTGGTTGTTGCAACCCTTCATTTGGCAGTCAGCGGCATGTGGTAG
>NW_020629328.1:0-545 GCF_003573695.1 Papaver somniferum
CTCGACCAATAGAATCCCGTCAAGTGTCCTTCCCAGATTTACTAATGCCCAAAACTTTAATTTAATTTAACTTAATTTAACGGTCCGCGAGTTATAACCTCAAAGGTGTCACTATCCATATACAAAAACTCCAACAAAACAAATTGTTCACAAAAACCCCATTTAATATAAACTGTCTATATTACCCTTCTAATTTATATCACCCAACAAAAACAAAAATCAACCACACTTTAATTCTTATTATATTGTCACCCCCCAACAAGAAATAAACAACTACCAATAAGTACCGCCGCCACCGATAACCACCGCCACCACTTCCGACCACCGCCGCCACCGCCACCACCTCCGACCACCGCCAACGCCACCTTCCGCCACCGCCGCCACCGACCACCGCCACTGACCACCTCCGCCACCTCCGACCACCACCTCCGCCGCCGACACTGACCACTACCGCCGCCGCCGCCACCGACCACCACCGCTCCGCCGCCACCACCGACCACCGCCGCCGCCGCCACCATTGACCACCGCCGCCACCGACCACCACC
>NW_020629328.1:712-1000 GCF_003573695.1 Papaver somniferum
CAACCGGAGCTTACTAGCAGCATCAAATGAAACTCGTCACAAGACCCTGTCACTGCAATAACCATATCAAACCCATCACTGCAATAACCATATCAACAATACCAGCAGCTACACTTGCACACTGCCAATCTGAAAGCAGCGGCAGCAACATCTCCTAGATGACTCTACTCAGCTCCACAATCCAATTCACCACCTGCAATTGCTTCCCATTTCAATTCTAGCCATAATTTTTCTCTATTAAACCTTCTTTTGGACCCTCTCCTTCACCTAATTTCAGAATCAAATTCC
>NW_020629329.1:0-282 GCF_003573695.1 Papaver somniferum
AGGATTAATTGTTTTCTCTAATATACGCTTTATCTCCCTATTGGAAACCTCTACCTGACCACTAGTCTGTGGATGATATGGGGTAGCTACCTTATGTGTAATACCATATTTCTTCATAAAAAGCCTAAAAGGTCCATTACAAAAGTGCGTCCCTCCATCACTAATTATAGCTCGCGGCGTACCAAAACGTGTAAGTATATTATTTTTCAAGAACTCAATCACAACCCTATGGTTATTTGTTTTACACACAACCGCCTCAATCCACTTAGAGACATAGTCTAC
>NW_020629329.1:354-1000 GCF_003573695.1 Papaver somniferum
GACAAGGATGTAAAGGTTACCAAAAGAATTAGGAAACGGACCCATAAAGTCAATACCCCACACATCAAAGACCTCAACAACTAAAATAGGGTTCAAGGGCATCATGTTCTTACGGGAAATGGTTCCTAACTTCTGGCAACGCTCACAAGTAACACAGTGACTATGGGAGTCTTTAAACAATGAAGTCCAATAAAATCCACACTGAAATATCTTAGCAGCAGTCTTCTTAGCACTAAAGTGACCCCCACAAGCATGATCATGACAAAAGGAAATAATACTGGACTGGTCACTCTCAGGTATACATCTCCTAATAATCTGGTCTGGACAATACTTAAACAAATAAGGATCATCCCAAAAGAAGTGCTTCACCTCGGCTAAAAACCTAGAACGATCTTGTTTACCCCAATGTTGGGGTATTCAACCAGTAAAAAGATAATTCACTATATTCGCATACCAAGGTGCTTGGGTAACAAAGAACAGTTTTTCATCAGGAAAACTATCTCTAACAGGAGGAGAATCATTAAGGGTATCCACAACAAGCCTAGACAAGTGGTCTGCTACTACATTTTCTGCACCCTTTTTATCTCTATTGTCTAAGGAAAATTCCTGCAACAATAGGATCCATCTAATCAATCTAGGTTTAGTA
>NW_020629330.1:0-651 GCF_003573695.1 Papaver somniferum
TGATCTTCATTGTTCATAGAGCTTGCTCCAACGATCAAGATAGATAGTAATCAACAAAGTTTTCTTCGTCTTAGACTTTGTGGATTCTGTAAGTTTTATACTTATGAGGTGAATAATAATCTAGGCTGCACTTCGGGTTGCATAAGTCCAGGTTTTTAGGATAGCCATACTTTTGTCAAGTTTCTATCAATTTCCATCACCTGGATATTTCGTTTGGTCTGATCATTCGTTTAGATCCTAAATCAAGAAATCAATCATAGGCTTAATCTATGGAGGCAGATTTGTTTTAAAGTCTTAAATTGAGTTGAAGCAACTCTTAGTTGTTATGAGACCGTCTAAGGGAATCAATTACGTAGAGTCCTGCTGGGATTCAAGAGGCGTAAGGAGCGCGACTGTACCTGAATCAGTGGGAGACTGAGTTCGGGCTCAACTACATTCCAGACCGAAGTTAATTGGTAGTAAGCTAGTGTCTGTAGCGGCTTAATACAGTTTGGTGTTCAATCTGGACAAGGTCACGGGGTTTTTCTGCATTTGCGGTTTCCTCGTTAACAAAATTTCGGGTGTCTGTGTTATTTCTTTTTCCGCATTATATTGTTTATCTTTATGATTCAAATATCACAGATTGTGCAGTCGATCAATCACAGTAAAAAG